>NW_027182480.1:1500000-1630032 GCF_040938575.1 Ambystoma mexicanum | reverse complement strand
AAGGGCCTGCTGGCAGGTGCCCCTGACTGCTGGGGGGTGGGGGTGCTGGGGGACATGAGTGGGACATGAGTGGGGGCCTGCTGGCAGTGCCCCTGACTGCTGGGGGTTGGGGGTGCAGGGGGACGTGTGTGGGGGCCTGCTGGCAAGTGCCCCTGACTGCTGGGGGGTGGGGGTGCTGGAGGACATGAGTGGGGGCCTGCTGGCAGGTGCCCCTGACTGCTGGGGCGTGGGGGTGCTGGGGGACATGAGTGGGGGCCTGCTGGCAGGTGCCCCTGACTGCTGGGGGGTGGGGGTGCTGGAGGACATGAGTGGGGGCCTGCTGGCAGGTGCCCCTGACTGCTGGGGGGTGGGGGTGCAGGTGGACATGTGTGGGGGCCTGCTGGCAGGTGCCCTGCACTGCTGGGGGGTGGGGGTGCTGGGGGGACATGTGTGGGGGCCTGCTGGCAGGTGCCCCTGACTGCTGGGGGGTGGGGGTGCTGGGGGACATGAGTGGGGGCCTGCTGGCAGGTACCCCTGACTGCTGGGGGGTGGGGGTGCTGGGGGACATGAGTGGGGGCCTGCTGGCAGGTGCCCTGCACTGCTGGGGGGTGGGGGTGCTGGGGGACATGTGTGGGGGTCTGCTGGTAGGTGCCCCTGACTGCTGGGGGGTGGGGGTGCTGGGGGACATGAGTGGGGGCCTGCTGGCAGGTGCCCTGCACTGCTGGGGGTGGGGGTGCTGGGTGACATGTGTGGGGGCCTGCTGGCAGGTGCCCCTGACTGCTGGGGTGGGGGTGCAGGTGGACATGTGTGGGGGCCTGCTGGCAGGTGCCCTGCACTGCTGGGGGTTAGGGGTGCTGGGGGACATGTGTGGGGGCCTGCTGGCAGGTGCCCCTGACTGCTGGGGGGTGGGGGTGCTGGGGGACATGAGTGGGACATGAGTGGGGGCCTACTGGCAGGTGCCCCTGACTGCTGGGGGGTGGGGGTGCAGGGGGACATGTGTGGGGGCCTGCTGGCAGGTGCCCTGCACTGCTGGGGGGTGGGGTGCTGGGGGATATGAGTGGGGGCCTGCTGGCAGGTGCCCCTGACTGCTGGGGGGTGGGGTGCTGGGGGACATGAGTGGGACATGAGTGGGGGCCTGCTGGCAGGTGCCTCTGACTGCTGGAGGGTGGGGGTGCTCGGGGACATGAGTGGGGGCCTGCTGGGCAGGTGCCCTGCACTGCGGGGGGTGGGGGTGCTGGGGGACATGTGTGGGGGCCTGCTGGCAGGTGCCCCTGACTGCTGGGGGGTGGGGGTGCAGGGGGACATGAGTGGGACATGAGTGGGGGCCTGCTGGCAGGTGCCTCTGACTGCTGGAGGGTGGGGGTGCTCAGGGACATGAGTGGGGGCCTGCTGGCAGGTGCCCTGCACTGCTGGGGGTGGGGGTGCTGGGGGACATGAGTGGGACATGAGTGGGGGCCTGCTGGCAGGTGCCCCTGACTGCTGGGGGTTGGGGGTGCAGGGGGACATGTGTGGGGGCCTGCTGGCAGGTGCCCTGCACTGCTGGGGGGTGGGGGTGCAGGTGGACATGTGTGGGGGCCTGCTGGCAGGTGCCCCTGACTGCTGGGGGGTGGGGGTGCTGGGGGACATGAGTGGGACATGAGTGGGGGCCTGCTGGCAGGTGCCCCTGACTGCTGGGGGTTGGGGGTGCAGGGGGACATGTGTAAGGGCCTGCTGGCAGGTGCCCCTTACTGCTGGGGGGTGGGGGTGCTGGGGGACATGAGTGGGACATGAGTGGGGGCCTGCTGGCAGGTGCCCCTGACTGCTGGGGGTTGGGGGTGCAGGGGGACATGTGTGGGGGCCTGCTGGCAGGTGCCCTGCACTGCTGGGGGGTGGGGGTGCAGGTGGACATGTGTGGGGGCCTGCTGGCAGGTGCCCCTGACTGCTGGGGGGTGGGGGGTGCTGGGGGACATGAGTGGGGGCCTGCTGGCAGGTGCCCCTGACTGCTGGGGGGTGGGGGTGCAGGTGGACATGTGTGGGGGCCTGCTGGCAGGTGCCCTGCACTGCTGGGGGGTGGGGTGCTGGGGGACATGTGTGGGGGCCTGCTGGCAGGTGCCCCTGACTGCTGGTGGGTGGGGGTGCTGGGGGACATGAGTGGGGGCCTGCTGGCAGGTGCCCTGCACTGCTGGGGGTGGGGGTGCTGGGGGACATGGTGTGGGGGCCTGCTGGCAGGTGCCCCTGACTGCTGGGGGGTGGGGTGCAGGTGGACATGTGTGGGGGCCTGCTGGCAGGTGCCCCTGACTGCTGGGGGTGCTGGGGGACATGTGTGGGGGCCTGCTGGCAGGTGCCCCTGACTGCTGGGGGTTGGGGGTGCAGGGGGACATGAGTGGGACATGAGTGGGGGCCTGCTGGCAGGTGCCCCTGATTGCTGGGGGCTGGGGTGCTGGCTGACATGTGTGGGGGCCTGCTGGCAGGTGCCCCTGACTGCTGGGGGTGGGGGGTGCTGGGGGACATGGGTGGGGGCCTGCTGGCAGGGGCCCTGCACTGCTGGGGGTGAGGGTGCTGGGGGACATGTGTGGGGGCCTGCTGGCAGGTGCCCCTGACTGCTGGGGGGTGGGGGTGCAGGTGGACATGTGTGGGGGCCTGCTGGCAGGTGCCCTGCACTGCTGGGGGGTGGGGGTGCTGGGGGACATGAGTGGGTGCCTGCTGACAGGTGCCCCTGACCGCTGGGGGGTGGGGGTGCAGGGGACATGTGTGGGGGCCTGCTGGCAGGAGCCCTGCACTGCTGGGGGGTGGGGGTGCTGGGGGACATGTGTGGGGGCCTGCTGCCAGGTGCCCCTGACTGCTGGGGGGTGGGGGTACTGGGGGACATGAGTGGGACACGAGTGGGGGCCTGCTGGCAGGTGCCCTGCACTGCTGGGGCGTGGGAGTGCTGGGGGACATGTGTGGGGGCCTGCTGGCAGGTGCCCTGCACTGCTGGGGGGTGGGGGTGCAGGTGGACATGTGTGGGGGCCTGCTGGCAGGTGCCCTGCACTGCTGGGGGGTGGGGGTGCTGGGGGACATGTGTGGGGGCCTGCTGGCAGGTGCCCCTGACTGCTGGGGGGTGGGGGTGCTGGGGGACATGAGTGGGACATGAGTGGGGGCCTGCTGGCAGGTGCCCCTGACTGCTGAGGGATGGGGGTGCAGGGGGACATGTGTGGGGCCTGCTGGCAGGTGCCCTGCACTGCTGGGGGGTGGGGGTGCTGGGGGACATGTGTGGGGGCCTGCTGGCATGTGCCCCTGACTGCTGGGGGGTGGGGGTGCTGGGGGACATGAGTGGGACATGACTGGGGGCCTGCTGGCAGGTGCCCTGCACTGCTGGGGCGTGGGGGTGCTGGGGGACATGAGTGGGGGCCTGCTGGCAGGTGCCCTGCACTGCTGGGGGTGGGGGTGTTGGGGGACATGTGTGGGGGCCTGCTGGCAGGTGCCCCTTCCTGCTGGGGGATGGGGGTGCAGGTAGACATGTGTGGGGGCCTGCTGGCAGGTGCCCTGACTGCTGGGGGGTGGGGGTGCTGGGGGACATGTGTGGGGGCCTGCTGGCAGGTGCCCCTGACTGCTGGTGGGTGGGGGTGCAGGGGGACATGAGTGGGACATGAGTGGGGGCCTGCTGGCAGGTGCACCTGACTGCTGGGGGCTGGGGATGCTGGCGGACATGTGTTGGGGCCTGCTGGAAGGTGCCCCTGACTGCTGGGGGGTGGGGGTGCAGGGGGGACATGTGTGGGGGCCTGCTGGCAGGTGCCCTGCAGTGCTGGGGGGTGGGGGTGCTGGGGGACATGTGTGAGGGCCTGCTGGCAGGTGCCCCTGACTGCTGGGGGGTGGGGGTGCTGGGGGACATGAGTGGGGGCCTGCTGGCAGGTGCCCCTGACTGCTGGGGGTTGGGGGTGCAGGGGGACGTGTGTGGGGGCCTGCTGGCAGGTGCCCTGCACTGCTGGGGGGTGGGGGTGCTGGGGGACATGTGTGGGGGCCTGCTGGCAGGTGTCCCTGACTGCTGGGGCGTGGGGGTGCTGGAGGACATGAGTGGGGGCCTGCTGGCAGGTGCCCCTGACTGCTGGGGGGTGGGGGTGCAGGTGGACATGTGTGGGGGCCTGCTGGCAGGTGCCCTGCACTGCTGGGGGGTGGGGTGCTGGGGGACATGTGTGGGGGCCTGCTGGCAGGTGCCCCTGACTGCTGGGGGTGGGGGTGCTGGGGGACATGAGTGGGGGCCTGCTGGCAGGTGCCCCTGACTGCTGGGGGGTGGGGGTGCTGGGGGACATGCGTGGGGGCCTGCTGGCAGGTGCCCCTGACTGCTGGGGGTTGGGGGTGCAGGGGGACATGTGTGGGAGCCTGCTGTTAGGTGCCCTGCACTGCTGGGGGATGGGGGTGCTGGGGGACATGTGTGGGGGCCTGCTGGCAGGTGCCCCTGACTGCTGGGGGGTGGGGGTGCTGGGGGACATGAGTGGGAGACGAGTGGGGGCCTGCTGGCAGGTGCCCTGCACTGCTGGGGCGTGGGGGTGCTGGGGGACATGTGTGGGGGCCTGCTGGCAGGTGCCCTGCACTGCTGGGGGGTGGGGGTGCAGGTGGATATGTGTGGGGGCCTGCTGGCAGGTGCCCTGCACTGCTGGGGGGTGGGGGTGCTGGGGGACATGTGTGGGGGCCTGCTGGCAGGTGCCCCTGACTGCTGGGGGGTGGGGGTGCTGGGGGACATGAGTGGGACATGAGTGGGGGCCTGCTGGCAGGTGCCCTTGACTGCTGGGGGTGGGGGTGCAGGGGGACATGTGTGGGGGCCTGCTGGCAGGTGTCCTGCACTGCTGGGGGGTGGGGGTGCTGGGAGACATGTGTGGGGGCCTGCTGGCATGTGCCCCTGACTGCAGGGGGGTGGGGGTGCTGGGGGACATGAGTGGGACATGAGTGGGGGCCCGCTGGCAGGTTCCCTGCACTGCTGGGGCGTGGGGGTGCTGGGGGACATGAGTGGGGGCCTGCTTGCAGGTGCCCTGCACTGCTGGGGGTGGGGGTGCTGGGGGACATGTGTGGGGGCCTGCTGGCAGGTGCCCCTGACTGCTGGGGGGTTAGGGTGCAGGTAGACATGTGTGGGACATGAGTGGGGGCCTGCTGGCAGGTGCCCCTGACTGCTGGGGGCTGGGGATGCTGGCGGGACATGTGTGGCGGCCTGCTGGCAGGTGCCCCTGACTGCTGGGGGGTGGGGGTGCAGGGGGACATGTGTGGGGGCCTGCTGGCAGGTGCCCTGCACTGCTGGGGGGTGAGGGTGCTGGGGGACATGTGTGAAGGCCTGCTGGCAGGTGCCCCTGACTGCTGGGGGGTGGGGGTGCTGGGGGACATGAGTGGGACATGAGTGGGGGCCTGCTGGCAGGTGCCCCTGACTGCTGGGGGTTGGGGGTGCAGGGGGACGTGTGTGGGGGCCTGCTGGCAAGTGCCCCTGACTGCTGGGGGGTGGGGGTGCTGGAGGACATGAGTGGGGGCCTGCTGGCAGGTGCCCCTGACTGCTGGGGCGTGGGGGTGCTCGGGGACATGAGTGGGGGTCTGCTGGCAGGTGCCCCTGACTGCTGGGGGGTGGGGGTGCTGGAGGACATGAGTGGGGGCCTGCTGGCAGGTGCCCCTGACTGCTGGGGGGTGGGGGTGCAGGTGGACATGTGTGGGGGCCTGCTGGCAGGTGCCCTGCACTGCTGGGGGGGTGGGGGTGCTGGGGGACATGTGTGGGGGCCTGCTGGCAGGTGCCCCTGACTGCTGGGGGGTGGGGGGTGCTGGGGGACATGAGTGGGGGCCTGCTGGCAGGTACCCCTGACTGCTGGGGGGTGGGGGTGCTGGGGGACATGAGTGGGGGCCTGCTGGCAGGTGCCCCTGACTGCAGGGGGTTGGGGGTGCAGGGGGACATGTGTGGGTGCCTGCTGGCAGGTGCCCTGCACTGCTGGGGGGGTGGGGGTGCTGGGGGACATGTGTGGGGGCCTGCTGGTCGGTGCCCCTGACTGCTGGGGGGTGGGGGTGCTGGGGGACATGAGTGGGGGCCTGCTGGCAGGTGCCCTGCACTGCTGGGGGTGGGGGTGCTGGGGGACATGTGTGGGGGCCTGCTGGCAGGTGCCCCTGACTGCTGGGGGGTGGGGGTGCAGGTGGACATGTGTGGGGGCCTGCTGGCAGGTGCCCTGCACTGCTGGGAGGTGGGGGTGCTGGGGGACATGTGTGGGGGCCTGCTGGCAGGTGCCCCTGACTGCTGGGGCGTGGGGGTGCTGGGGGACATGAGTGGGACATGAGTGGGGGCCTGCTGGCAGGTGCCCCTGACCGCTTGGGGGTGGGGGTGCAGGGGGACATGTGTGGGGGCCTGCTGGCAGGTGCCCTGCACTGCTGGGGGGTGGGGGTGCTGGGGGACATGTGTGGGGGCCTGCTGGCAGGTGCCCATGACTGCTGGGGGGTTAGGGTGCAGGTAGACCTGTGTGGGACATGAGTGGGGGCCTGCTGGCAGGTGCCCCTGACTGCTGGGGGCTGGGGATGCTGGCGGACATGTGTGGCGGCCTGCTGGCAGGTGCCCCTGACTGCTGGGGGTGGGGGTGCAGGGGGACATGTGTGGGGGCCTGCTAGCAGGTGCCCTGCACTGCTGGGGGCTGGGGGTGCTGGGGGACATGTGTGAAGGCCTGCTGGCAGGTGCCCCTGACTGCTGGGGGGTGGGGTGCTGGGGGACATGAGTGGGACATGAGTGGGGGCCTGCTGGCAGGTGCCCCTGACTGCTGGGGGTTGGGGGTGCAGGGGGACGTATGTGGGGGCCTGCTGGCAGGTGCCCCTGACTGCTGGGGCGTGGGGGTGCTGGGGGACATGAGTGGGGGGCCTGCTGGCAGGTGCCCCTGACTGCTGGGGGGTGGGGGTGCTGGAGGACATGAGTGGGGGCCTGCTGGCAGGTGCCCCTGACTGCTGGGGGGTGGGGGTGCAGGTGGACATGTGTGGGGGCCTGCTGGCAGGTGCCCTGCACTGCTGGGGGGTGGGGGTGCTGGGGGACATGTGTGGGGGCCTGCTGGCAGGTGCCCCTGACTGCTGGGGGGTGGGGGTGCTGGGGGACATGAGTGGGGGCCTGCTGGCAGGTGCCCCTGACTGCTGGGGGGTGGGGGTGCTGGGGGACATGAGTGGGGGCCTGCTGGCAGGTGCCCCTGACTGCAGGGGGGTTGGGGGTGCAGGGGGACATGTGTGGGTGCCTGCTGGCAGGTGCCCTGCACTGCTGGGGGTGGGGGTGCTGGGGGACGTGTGTGGGGGCCTGTTGGTCCGTGCCCCTGACTGCTGGGGTGTGGGGGTGCTGGGGGACATGAGTGGGGGCCTGCTGGCAGGTGCCCTGCACTGCTGGGGGTGGGGGTGCTGGGGGACATGTGTGGGGGCCTGCTGGCAGGTGCCCCTGACTGCTGGGGGGTGGGGGTGCAGGTGGACATGTGTGGGGGCCTGCTGGCAGGTGCCCTGCACTGCTGGGAGGTGGGGGTGCTGGGGGACATGTGTGGGGGCCTGCTGGCAGGTGCCCTGACTGCTGGGGGGTGGGGGGGCTGGGGGACATGAGTGGGACATGAGTGGGGGCCTGCTGGCAGGTGCCCCTGACTGCTTGGGGGTGGGGGTGCAGGGGGACATGTGTGGGGGCCTGCTGGCAGGTGCCCTGCACTGCTGGGGGGTGGGGGTGCTGGGGGACATGTGTGGGGGCCTGCTGGCAGGTGCCCCTGACTGCTGGGGGGTGGGGGTGCTGGGGGACATGAGTGGGACATGAGTGGGGGCCTGCTGGCAGGTGCCCTGCACTGCTGGGGCGTGGGGGTTCTGGGGACATGTGTGGGGGCCTGCTGGCAGGTGCCCCTGACTGCTGGTGGGTGGGGGGTGCAGGGGACATGTGTGGGGGCCTGCTGGCAGGTGCCCCTGACTGCTGGGGGGTGGGGGCTCAGGGGGACATGTGTGGGACATGAGTGGGGGCCTGCTGGCAGGTGCCCCTGATTGCTGGGGCTGGGGGTGCTGGCAGACATGTGTGGCGGCCTGCTGGCAGGTGCCCCTGACTGCTGGGGGGGTGGGGGTGCAGGGGGACATGTGTGGGGGCCTGCTGGCAGGTGCCCTGCACTGCTGGGGGGTGGGGGTGCTGGGGGACATGTGTGGGGGCCTGCTGGCAGGTTCCCCTGACTGCTGGGGGCTGGGGGTGCTGGAGGACATGAGTGGGACATGAGTGGGGGCCTGCTGGCAGGTGCCCCTGACTGCTGGGGGTTGGGGGTGCAGGGGGACATGTGTGGGGGCCTGCTGGCAGGTGCCCTGCACTGCTGGGGGGTGGGGGTGATGGGGGGACATGTGTGGGGGCCTGCTGGCAGGTGCCCCTGACTGCTGGGGGTGGGGGTGCTGGGGGACATGAGTGGGGGCCTGCTGGCAGGTGCCCTGGACTGCTGGGGGTGGGGGTGCTGGGGGACATGTGTGGGGGCCTGCTGGCAGGTGCCCCTGACTGCTGGCGGGTGGGGGTGCAGGTGGACATGTGTGGGGGCCTGCTGGCAGGTGCCCCTGACTGCTGGGGGGTGGGGGTGCAGGGGGACATGTGTGGGACGTGTGTGGGGGCCTGCTGGCAGGTGACCCTGACAGCTGGGGGGTGGGGGTGCTGGGGGACATGTGTGGGGGCCTGCTGGCAGGTGCCCCTGACTGCTGGGGGGTGGGGGTGCAGGGGGACATGTGTGGGGGCCTGCTGGCAGGTGCCCCTGACTGCTGGGGGGTGGGGGTGCAGGGGGACATGTGTGGGGGCCTGCTGGGGGGTCGGGGTGCTGGGGGACATGAGTGGGAAATGAGTGGTGGCCTGCTGGCAGGTGCCCTGCACTGCTGGGGCGTGGGGGTGCTGGGGGACATGTGTGGGGGCCTGCTGGCAGGTGCCCATGACTGCTGGTGGGTGGGGGTGCAGGGGGACATGTGTGGGGGCCTGCTGGCAGGTGCCCCTGACTGCTGGGGGGGTGGGGGTGCAGGGGGACATGTGTGGGACATGTGTGGGGGCCTGCTGGCAGGTGCCCCTGACTGCTGGGGGTGGGGGTGCTGGGGGACATGAGTGGGGGCCTGCTGGCAGGTGCCCCTGACTGCTGGGGGGTGGGGGTGCAGGGGGACATGAGTGGGACATGAGTGGGGGCCTGCTGGCTAGTGCCCCTGATTGCTGGGGGTGCTGGCGGACATGTGTGGGGGCCTGCTGGCAGGTGCCCCTGACTGCTGGGGGTGGGGGTGCAGGGGACATGTGTGGGGGCCTGCTGGCAGGTGCCCTGCATTGCTGGGGGGTGGGGGTGCTGGGGGACATGTGTGGGGGCCTGCTGGCAGGTGCCCCTGACTGCTGGGGGGTGGGGGTGCTGGGGGACATATGTGGGACATGAGTGGGGCCTGCTGGCAGGTGCCAGTGACTGCTTGGTGTTGGGGGTGCAGGGGGATATGTGTGGGGGCCTGCTGGCAGGTGCCCTGCACTGCTGGGGGTGCTGGGGGACATGTGTGGGGGCCTGCTGGCAGGTGCCCCTGACTGCTAGGGGTGGGGGTGCTGGGGGACATGAGTGGGGGCCTGCTGGCAGTTGCCCTGGACTGCTGGGGGTGGGGTGCTGGGGACACGTGTGGAGGCCTGCTGGCAGGTGCCCCTGACTGCTGGGGGGTGGGGGTGCAGGTGGACATGTGTGGGGGCCTGCTGGCAGGTGCCCCTGACTGCTGGGGTTTGGGGTTGCAGGGGGACATGTGTGGGTCGTGTGTGGGGGCCTGCTGGCAGGTGACCCTGACAGCTGGGGGGTGGGGGTGCTGGGGGACATGTGTGGGGGCCTGCTGGCAGGTGCCCCTGACTGCTGGGGGGTGGGGGTGCAGGGGGACATCTGTGGGGGCCTGCTGGCAGGTGCCCCTGACTGCTGGGGTGTGGGGGTGCAGGCGGACATGTGTGGGACATGAGTGGGGGCCTGCTGGCAGGTGCCCCTGACTGCTGGGGGTGGGGGTGCAGGTGGACATGTGTGGGGGCCTGCTGGCAAGTGCCCCTGACTGCTGGGGGGTGGGGGGTGATGGGGGACATGTGTGGGGGCCTGCTGGCAGGTTCCCCTGACTGCTGGGGGGTGGGGGTGCAGGGGGACATGAGTGGGACATGAGTGGGGGCCTGCTGGCAGGTGCCCCTGACTGCTGGGGGCTGGGGGTGCTGGCGGACATGTGTGGGGACCTGCTGGCAGGTGTCCCTGACTGCTGGGGGTTGGGGGTGCAGGGGGACATGTGTGGGGGCCTGCTGGCAGGTGCCCTGCACTGCTGGGGGGTGGGGGGTGCTGGGGGACATGTGTGGGGGCCTGCTGGCAGGTGCCCCTGACTGCTGGGGGGTGGGGGTGCTGGGGGACATGAGTGGGGGCCTGCTGGCAGGTGCCCTGCACTGCTGGGGGTGGGGGTGCTGGGGGACATGTGTGGGGCCCTCCTGGCACGTGCCTCTGACTGCTGGGGGGTGGGGGTGCAGGTGGACATGTGTGGGGGCCTGCTGGCAGGTGCCTCTGACTGCTGGGTGTGGGGGTGCAGGGGGGACATGTGTGGGACATGTGTGGGGCCTGCTGGCAGGTGGCCCTGACAGCTGGGGGTGGGGGTGCTGGGGGACATGTGTGGGGGCCTGCTGGCAGGTGCCCCTAACTGCTGGGGGTGGGGGTGCAGGGGGACATGTGTGGGGGCCTGCTGGCAGGTGCACCTGACTGCTGGGGGGTGGGGGTGCTGGGGGACATGAGTGGGACATGAGTGGGGGCCTGCTGGCAGGTGCCCTGCACTGCTGGGGGGTGGGGGTACAGGGGGACATGTGTGGGACATGAGTGGGCAGCCTGCTGGCAGGTGCCCCTGACTTCTGGGGGGTGGGAGTGCTGGGGGTCATGTGTGGGGGCCTGATGGCAGGTGCCCTGCACTGCTGGGGGGTGGGGGTGCAGGGGGATATGTGTGGGGGCCTGCTGGCAGGTGCCCCTGACTGCTGGGGGGTGGGGGTTCTGGGGGACATGAGTGGGGGCCTGCTGCAGGTGCCCTGCACTGCTGGGGGTGGATGTGCTGGGGGACATGTGTGGGGGCCTGCTGGCAGGTGCCCCTGACTGCTGGGGGATGGGGGTGCAGGTGGACATGTGTGGGGGCCTGCTGGCAGGTGCCCCTGACCTCTGGGGGGGTGGGGGTGCAGGGGGACATGTGTGGGACATGTGTGGGGGCCTGCTGGCAGGTGCCCCTGACTGCTGGGAGGTGGGGGTGCTGGGGGACATGTCTGGGGGCCTGCTGGCAGGTGCCCTGACTGCTGGGGGGTGGGGGTGCAGGGGGACATGTGTGGGGGCCTGCTGGCAGGTGCCCCTGACTGCTGGGGGTGGGGGTGCAGGGGGACATGTGTGGGGGCCTGCTGGCAGGTCCCCCTGACTGCTGGGGGGTGGGGGTGCAGGGGGACATGTGTGGTACATGTGTGGGGCCTGCTGGCAGGTGCCCCTGACTGCTGGGGGGTGGGGGACATGAGTGGGACATGTGTGGGGGCCTGTTGGCAGGTGCCCTGCACTGCTGGGGGTGGGGGTGCAGGGGGACATGTGTGGGACATGAGTGGCAGCCTGCTGGCAGGTGCCCCTGACTGCTGGGGGGTGGGGGGTGCTGGGGGACATGAGTGGGACATGAGTGGGGGCCTGCTGGCAGGTGCCCTGCACTGCTGGGGGTGGGGGTGCTGGGGGACATGTGTGGGGGCTTTCTGGCAGGTGCCCCTGACTGCTGGGGGGTGGGGGTGCAGGGGGACATGTGTGGGACATGTGTGGGGTCCTGCTGGCAGATGCCCCTGACTGCTGGGGGGTGGGGGTGCTGGGGGACATGTGTGGGGGCCTGCTGGCAGGTGCCCCTGACTGCTGGGGGGTGGGCGTGCAGGGGGACATGTGTGGGTGCCTGCTGAGAGGTGCCCTGCACTGCTGGGGGGTGGGGGTGCTGGGGGACATGTGTGGGGGCCTGCTGGCAGGTGCCCCTGACTGCTGGGGGGTGGGGGTGCTGAGGGACATGAGTGGGACATGAGTGGGGGCCTGCTGGCAGGTGCCCCTGACTGCTGGGGGTGGGGGTGCTGGGGGACATGAGTGGGACATGAGTGTGGGCCTGCTGGCAGGTGCCCCTGACTGCTGGGGGTGGGGGTGCTGGGGGACATGTGTGGGGCCTGCTGGCAGGTGCCCCTGACTGCTGGGGGGTGGGGGTGCTGAGGGACATGAGTGGGACATGAGTGGGGGCCTGCTGGCAGGTGCCCCTGACTGCTGGGGGTGGGGGTGCTGGGGGACAAGAGTGGGACATGAGTGTGGGCCTGCTGGCAGGTGCCCCTGACTGCTGGGGGGTGGGGGTGCTGGGGGACATGAGTGGGGGCCTGCTGGCAGGTGCCCTGCACTGCTGGGGGTGGATGTGCTGGGGGAAATGTGTGGGGGCCTGCTGGCAGGTGCCCCTGACTGCTGGGGGATGGGGGTGCAGGTGGACATGTGTGGGGGCCTGCTGGCAGGTGCCCCTGACCTCTGGGGGGTGGGGGTGCAGGGGGACATGTGTGGGACATGTGTGGGGGCCTGCTGGCAGGTGCCCCTGACTGCTGGGAGGTGGGGGTGCTGGGGGACATGTCTGGGGGCCTGCTGGCAGGTGCCCCTGACTGCTGGGGGGTGGGGGTGCAGGGGGACATGTGTGGGGGCCTGCTGGCAGGTGCCCCTGACTGCTGGGGGTGGGGGTGCAGGGGGACATGTGTGGGGGCCTGCTGGCAGGTCCCCCTGACTGCTGGGGGGTGGGGGTGCAGGGGGACATGTGTGGGACATGTGTGGGGGCCTGCTGGCAGGTGCCCCTGACTGCTGGGGGGTGGGGGACATGAGTGGGACATGTGTGGGGGCCTGTTGGCAGGTGCCCTGCACTGCTGGGGGTGGGGGTGCAGGGGGACATGTGTGGGACATGAGTGGCGGCCTGCTGGCAGGTGCCCCTGACTGCTGGGGGGTGGGGGTGCTGGGGGACATGAGTGGGACATGAGTGGGGGCCTGCTGGCAGGTGCCCTGCACTGCTGGGGGTGGGGGTGCTGGGGGACATGTGTGGGGGCTTTCTGGCAGGTGCCCCTGACTGCTGGGGGGTGGGGGTGCAGGGGGACATGTGTGGGACATGTGTGGGGTCCTGCTGGCAGATGCCCCTGACTGCTGGGGGGTGGGGGTGCTGGGGGACATGTGTGGGGGCCTGCTGGCAGGTGCCCCTGACTGCTGGGGGGAGGGGGTGCAGGGGGACATGAGTGGGACATGAGTGTGGGCCTGCTGGCAGGTGCCCCTGACTGCTGGGGGTGGGGGTGCTGGGGGACATGTGTGGGGGCCTGCTGGCTGGTGCCCCTGACTGCTGGGGGGTGGGCGTGCAGGGGGACATGTGTGGGTGCCTGCTGAGAGGTGCCCTGCACTGCTGGGGGGTGGGGGTGCTGGGGGACATGTGTGGGGGCCTGCTGGCAGGTGCCCCTGACTGCTGGGGGGTGGGGGTGCTGAGGGACATGAGTGGGACATGAGTGGGGGCCTGCTGGCAGGTGCCCCTGACTGCTGGGGGTGGGGGTGCTGGGGGACATGAGTGGGACATGAGTGTGGGCCTGCTGGCAGGTGCCCCTGACTGCTGGGGGGTGGGGGTGCTGAGGGACATGAGTGGGACATGAGTGGGGGCCTGCTGGCAGGTGCCCCTGACTGCTGGGGGTGGGGGTGCTGGGGGACAAGAGTGGGACATGAGTGTGGGCCTGCTGGCAGGTGCCCCTGACTGCTGGGGGTGGGAGTGCTGGGGGACATGTGTGGGGGCCTGCTGGCAGGTGCCCTGCACTGCTGGGGCGTGGGGGTGCTGGGGGACATGAGTGGGGGCCTGCTGGCAGGTGCCCTGCACTGCTGGGGGTGGGGGTGCTGGGGGACATGTGTGGGGGCCTGCTGGCAGGTGCCCCTTCCTGCTGGGGGGTGGGGGTGCAGGTAGACTTGTGTGGGGGCCTGCTGGTAGGTGCCCCTGACTGCTGGGGGGTGGGGGTGCTGGGGGACATGTGTGGGGGCCTGCTGGCAGGTGCCCCTGACTGCTGGGGGTGGGGGTGCTGAGGGACATGAGTGGGACATGAGTGGGGGCCTGCTGGCAGGTGCCCCTGACTGCTGGGGGAGGGGGTGCAGGGGGACATGTGTGGGACATGAGTGTGGGCCTGCTGGCAGGTGCCCCTGACTGCTGGGGGTGGGGATGCTGGGGGACATGTGTGGGGGCCTGCTGACAGGTGCCCCTCACTGCTGGGGGGGTGCTGGGGGACATGAGTGGGGGCCTGCTGGCAGGTGCCCTGCACTGCTGGGGGTGGGGGGGCTGGGGGACATGTGTGGGGGCCTGCTGGCAGGTGCCCCTGACTCCTGGGGGGTGGGGGTGCTGGGGGACATGTGTGGGGGCCTGCTGGCAGGTGCCCCTAACTGCTGGGGGTGGGGGTGCAGGGGGACATGTGTGGGACATGTGTGGGGGCCTGCTGGCAGGTGCCCCTGACTGCTGGGAGGTGGGGGTGCTGGGGGACATGCCTGGGGGCCTGCTGGCAGGTGCCCCTGACTGCTGGGGGGTGGGGGTGCAGGGGGACATGTGTGGGGGCCTGCTGGCAGGTGCCCCTGACTGCTGGGGGTGGGGGTGCAGGGGGACATGTGTGGGGGCCTGCTGGCAGGTCCCCCTGACTGCTGGGGGGTGGGGGTGCAGGGGGACATGTGTGGAACATGTGTGGGGGCCTGCTGGCAGGTGCCCCTGACTGCTGGGGGGTGGGGGACATGAGTGGGACATGTGTGGGGGCCTGTTGGCAGGTGCCCTGCACTGCTGGGGGTGGGGGTGCAGGGGGACATGTGTGGGACATGAGTGGCGGCCTGCTGGCAGGTGCCCCTGACTGCTGGGGGGTGGGGGTGCTGGGGGACATGAGTGGGACATGAGTGGGGGCCTGCTGGCAGGTGCCCTGCACTGCTGGGGGTGGGGGTGCTGGGGGACATGTGTGGGGGCCTGCTGGCAGGTGCACCTGACTGCTGGGGGGTGGGGGTGCTGGGGGACATGAGTGGGACATGAGTGGGGGCCTGCTGGCAGGTGCCCCTGACTGCTGGGGGTGGGGGTGCTGGGGGACAAGAGTGGGACATGAGTGTGGGCCTGCTGGCAGGTGCCCCTGACTGCTGGGGGTGGGGGTGCTGGGGGACATGTGTGGGGGCCTGCTGGCAGGTGCCCTGCACTGCTGGGGCGTGGGGGTGCTGGGGGACATGAGTGGGGGCCTGCTGGCAGGTGCCCTGCACTGCTGGGGGTGGGGGTGCTGGGGGACATGTGTGGGGGCCTGCTGGCAGGTGCCCCTTCCTGCTGGGGGGTGGGGGTGCAGGTAGACTTGTGTGGGGGCCTGCTGGTAGGTGCCCCTGACTGCTGGGGGGTGGGGGTGCTGGGGGACATGTGTGGGGGCCTGCTGGCAGGTGCCCCTGACTGCTGGGGGTGGGGGTGCTGAGGGACATGAGTGGGACATGAGTGGGGGCCTGCTGGCAGGTGCCCCTGACTGCTGGGGGAGGGGGTGCAGGGGGACATGTGTGGGACATGAGTGTGGGCCTGCTGGCAGGTGCCCCTGACTGCTGGGGGTGGGGATGCTGGGGGACATGTGTGGGGGCCTGCTGACAGGTGCCCCTCACTGCTGGGGGGGTGCTGGGGGACATGAGTGGGGGCCTGCTGGCAGGTGCCCTGCACTGCTGGGGGTGGGGGGGCTGGGGGACATGTGTGGGGGCCTGCTGGCAGGTGCCCCTGACTCCTGGGGGGTGGGGGTGCTGGGGGACATGTGTGGGGGCCTGCTGGCAGGTGCCCCTAACTGCTGGGGGTGGGGGTGCAGGGGGACATGTGTGGGACATGTGTGGGGGCCTGCTGGCAGGTGCCCCTGACTGCTGGGAGGTGGGGGTGCTGGGGGACATGCCTGGGGGCCTGCTGGCAGGTGCCCCTGACTGCTGGGGGGTGGGGGTGCAGGGGGACATGTGTGGGGGCCTGCTGGCAGGTGCCCCTGACTGCTGGGGGTGGGGGTGCAGGGGGACATGTGTGGGGGCCTGCTGGCAGGTCCCCCTGACTGCTGGGGGGTGGGGGTGCAGGGGGACATGTGTGGAACATGTGTGGGGGCCTGCTGGCAGGTGCCCCTGACTGCTGGGGGGTGGGGGACATGAGTGGGACATGTGTGGGGGCCTGTTGGCAGGTGCCCTGCACTGCTGGGGGTGGGGGTGCAGGGGGACATGTGTGGGACATGAGTGGCGGCCTGCTGGCAGGTGCCCCTGACTGCTGGGGGGTGGGGGTGCTGGGGGACATGAGTGGGACATGAGTGGGGGCCTGCTGGCAGGTGCCCTGCACTGCTGGGGGTGGGGGTGCTGGGGGACATGTGTGGGGGCCTGCTGGCAGGTGCACCTGACTGCTGGGGGGTGGGGGTGCTGGGGGACATGAGTGGGACATGAGTGGGGGCCTTCTGGCAGGTGCCCTGCACTGCTGGGGGGTGGGGGTACAGGGGGACATGTGTGGGACATGAGTGGCAGCCTGCTGGCAGGTGCCCCTGACTTCTGGGGGGTGGGAGTGCTGGGGGACATGTGTGGGGGCCTGCTGGCAGGTGCCCCTGACTGCTGGGGGGTGGGGGTGCTGAGGGACATGAGTGGGACATGAGTGGGGGCCTGCTGGCAGGTGCCCCTGACTGCTGGGGGTGGGGGTGCAGAGGGACATGTGTGGGGGCCTGCTGGCAGGTGCCCTGCACTGCTGGGGGGTGGGTGTGCTGGGGGACATGTGTGGGGGCCTGCTGGCAGGTGCCCCACACTGCTGGGGGGGGTGCTGGGGGACATGAGTGGGGGCCTGCTGGCAGGTGCCCTGCACTGCTGGGGGTGGGGGGGCTGGGGGACATGTGTGGGGGCCTGCTGGCAGGTGCCCCTGACTCCTGGGGGGTGGGGGTGCAGGGGGACATGTGTGGGGGCCTGCTGGCAGGTGCCCCTGACTGCTGGGGGGTGGGAGTGCAGGGGGACATGTGTGGGGGCCTGCTGGCAGGTGCCCCTGACTGCTGGGTGTGGGGGGTGCAGGGGGACATGTGTGGGGGCCTGCTGGCAGGTGCCCCTGACTGCTGGGGGGTGGGGGTGCAGGGGGACATGTGTGGGGGCCTGCTGGCAGGTGCCCCTGACTGCTGGGGTGTGGGGGTGCAGGGGGACATGTGTGGGACATGTGTGGGGGCCTGCTGGCAGGTGCCCCTGACTGCTGGGGAGTGGGGGCGCAGGGGGACATGTGTGGGACATGAGTGGGGGCCTGCTGGCAGGTGCCCCTGACTGCTGGGGGGTGGGGGTGCAGGCAGACATGAGTGGAACATGAGTGGGGGCCTGCTGGCAGGTGCCCCTGACTGCTGGGGGGTGGGGGTGCTGGGGGACATGTGTGGGGGCCTGCTGGCAGGTGCCCTGCATTGCTGGGGGGTGGGGGTGCAGGGGGTCATGCTTGGTGATCAGTAGTGCAAGGTGACATGTGGCTTGGCTGGGGGGCATGCCCATGGTGGATGGGCTGCCTGCGGGACATGACAAGGGGTGCAGGGTAGTCTTCTGTGGTGTGGGCTGCCTGCAGGGGCCATGGAGGGTGTAGAGGAAACACCTGGGAGGACCCACACTGCCAATTCACGTGTAGGACTCCCCGGAACCCCCGAAATACACGTACCCTGCTGAAATCGTGTGTGAGACTTCCCCGAACCCCAGGAATACACATACCCCACTCGCACAGGGCCTATCGCGTGTGTAACTCCACACGCACCCCAGAAATACCCGTACCCCACTCGCACAGGCCCTTTCACGTGTGAAACTTCCCGCGCACCTCAGACATACACGTACCCGGATCCAATCGCGTATGAAACTCCACGCGAACCCCAGTTATACATGTACCCCACTCGCCCAAGGCCTATCGTGTGTGAAACTTCCCGCGCACCCCCGAAATACACGCAAGCGCTATTTTTCACACAGCGGGTGTCCGTGTTTGTCGCGTACCCCTTTGCACGTCATTTTTCCTAGAGGGACACAATATGGGACATTCATCATAGCTGTATTTACGTGATTTTTGTTAGCACACATTTTTTTCATGCGCAGGGACGCTACCGCCTGCCTTCATGTGGCGGACGTGTTTAGGCCTGTGGGCGTCTTTGCCCGTGCGCTGGTTTGCCCTGTTCAATTCCATGAGTATGTGTTGTAGGCGAGCGTGTGGGCGTTCCGCGCACTTGCCTCCTGTACTTCCCCCATGACGCCCACATTTTCACGAGTAGTTCCCCATTCCGCGTGTCACGCCCCCTGTTCCTCCTACTTTTGTTGTGTGCGCCGCGCTATGTGCGATTTCACTGTGCGCTTAGCGCACGCTGCTTGGAGACATGTGCGCCAGCGTGCGCCATGCAGAATTTTGGCACACATCCTGGAATTTTCCTCGCGCACGGACTTCCATGAATCGCTGTGCGCGGGTTTCGCTGCGATTTTCGCTCTGGCACTGCGATCCGCAGGCTTTCGCACGCTTGCGCTGAAAATTTCAGCGCACATTAATTCCATGAATCGGCTCCATAATATCGTTTCACCTGTCTACCACTTATTTTGAAGAATGGCCATCGCGCACATCTGCACCTTGACACAAACACATTCAAACGTGCACCATGTCTGTCGATGAAATTTCCTCCACCGCTCATCTTTCTCCACGCAGAATGGCCCTACCTTTCTCCACCTAAACTTTCACCATATAGTTGCCTGCAGTGTTCGACCCCTTTCACCCATGGCAACTTGGGACCCAGGTGGGCGAAATGGATTTGTGATTTCAATGTATACATCGAGGCTATTGGGCCTCAAGACTATCGCAGAAATAAAAGTCTACTCAGGCTATCCGTAGGTTCTTCAGTGTGTGATATATTGTATGCGCTGGCCAAAGACACCACCAACATGTTTGCCGACCTGCAAAAGGCACTGAGTTATTTTTTCACCCCACACATGAATGTGGACTATGAACACCATTTATTTCACTCTACCACACAGTCAAAGCCAGAGACCACGAACAATTTTCTGATGCATCTCTGCACATGCATAAAACACTGCATATTCCATCGCTATTCAAATGAAGAAGCTGGGAAATCCCAGAACATAGCGGGATGCGAGTCCACTACCTTTCCTACGAAGCTTCTGCAGAAGCCATGCTCCTTGGAAGAAATATGAACCTTGGCACAGACTGATTTGGCTATTATTATTATTAATATTATTATTATTGTTAATATTATTATTATTGTATTTATTAAGTGCGGACCTCGCTTTGAGAAGCAACAGAGTGCTTTACAGAGGACTACAACAATACAGATACACAACGGAGTGCTTTACAGAGGTATACAACAGTACAGATGCATAACAGAGCGCTTTTCAGAGGTAACAGCAGAACAGAAATACAGCGAGGGGTAGGCTACAGCGGGGCACAGACTAGGTTACAGCTTTACAGGGTGGCAGGCAGTAGAGGGGTGGATGGAGTCTAGCGAATCAGGTGGTGCGGATGGCCACGTGATGGCGTAGATGTTGAGGAACATCTGGGGGGAGGGGGTGCAGGGGGACATGAGTGGGACATGAGTGTGGGCCTGCTGGCAGGTGCCCCTGACTGCTGGGGGTGGGGGTGCTGGGGGACATGTGTGGGGGCCTGCTGGCTGGTGCCCCTGACTGCTGGGGGGTGGGCGTGCAGGGGGACATGTGTGGGTGCCTGCTGAGAGGTGCCCTGCACTGCTGGGGGGTGGGGGTGCTGGGGGACATGTGTGGGGGCCTGCTGGCAGGTGCCCCTGACTGCTGGGGGTGGGGGTGCTGGGGGACAAGAGTGGGACATGAGTGTGGGCCTGCTGGCAGGTGCCCCTGACTGCTGGGGGTGGGGGTGCTGGGGGACATGTGTGGGGGCCTGCTGGCAGGTGCCCTGCACTGCTGGGGCGTGGGGGTGCTGGGGGACATGAGTGGGGGCCTGCTGGCAGGTGCCCTGCACTGCTGGGGGTGGGGGTGCTGGGGGACATGTGTGGGGGCCTGCTGGCAGGTGCCCCTTCCTGCTGGGGGGTGGGGGTGCAGGTAGACTTGTGTGGGGGCCTGCTGGTAGGTGCCCCTGACTGCTGGGGGGTGGGGGTGCTGGGGGACATGTGTGGGGGCCTGCTGGCAGGTGCCCCTGACTGCTGGGGGTGGGGGTGCTGAGGGACATGAGTGGGACATGAGTGGGGGCCTGCTGGCAGGTGCCCCTGACTGCTGGGGGAGGGGGTGCAGGGGGACATGTGTGGGACATGAGTGTGGGCCTGCTGGCAGGTGCCCCTGACTGCTGGGGGTGGGGGTGCTGGGGGACATGTGTGGGGGCCTGCTGACAGGTGCCCCTCACTGCTGGGGGGGTGCTGGGGGACATGAGTGGGGGCCTGCTGGCAGGTGGCCTGCACTGCTGGGGGTGGGGGGGCTGGGGGACATGTGTGGGGGCCTGCTGGCAGGTGCCCCTGACTCCTGGGGGGTGGGGGTGCTGGGGGACATGTGTGGGGGCCTGCTGGCAGGTGCCCCTAACTGCTGGGGGTGGGGGTGCAGGGGGACATGTGTGGGGGCCTGCTGGCAGGTGCACCTGACTGCTGGGGGGTGGGGGTGCTGGGGGACATGAGTGGGACATGAGTGGGGGCCTGCTGGCAGGTGCCCTGCACTGCTGGGGGGTGGGGGTACAGGGGGACATGTGTGGGACATGAGTGGCAGCCTGCTGGCAGGTGCCCCTGACTTCTGGGGGGTGGGAGTGCTGGGGGACATGTGTGGGGGCCTGCTGGCAGGTGCCCCTGACTGCTGGGGGGTGGGGGTGCTGAGGGACATGAGTGGGACATGAGTGGGGGCCTGCTGGCAGGTGCCCCTGACTGCTGGGGGTGGGGGTGCAGAGGGACATGTGTGGGGGCCTGCTGGCAGGTGCCCTGCACTGCTGGGGGGTGGGTGTGCTGGGGGACATGTGTGGGGGCCTGCTGGCAGGTGCCCCTCACTGCTGGGGGGGGTGCTGGGGGACATGAGTGGGGGCCTGCTGGCAGGTGCCCTGCACTGCTGGGGGTGGGGGGGCTGGGGGACATGTGTGGGGGCCTGCTGGCAGGTGCCCCTGACTCCTGGGGGGTGGGGGTGCAGGGGGACATGTGTGGGGGCCTGCTGGCAGGTGCCCCTGACTGCTGGGGGGTGGGAGTGCAGGGGGACATGTGTGGGGGCCTGCTGGCAGGTGCCCCTGACTGCTGGGTGTGGGGGTGCAGGGGGACATGTGTGGGGGCCTGCTGGCAGGTGCCCCTGACTGCTGGGGGGTGGGGGTGCAGGGGGACATGTGTGGGGGCCTGCTGGCAGGTGCCCCTGACTGCTGGGGTGTGGGGGTGCAGGGGGACATGTGTGGGACATGTGTGGGGGCCTGCTGGCAGGTGCCCCTGACTGCTGGGGAGTGGGGGCGCAGGGGGACATGTGTGGGACATGAGTGGGGGCCTGCTGGCAGGTGCCCCTGACTGCTGGGGGGTGGGGGTGCAGGCAGACATGAGTGGAACATGAGTGGGGGCCTGCTGGCAGGTGCCCCTGACTGCTGGGGGGTGGGGGTGCTGGGGGACATGTGTGGGGGCCTGCTGGCAGGTGCCCTGCATTGCTGGGGGGTGGGGGTGCAGGGGGTCATGCTTGGTGATCAGTAGTGCAAGGTGACATGTGGCTTGGCTGGGGGGCATGCCCATGGTGGATGGGCTGCCTGCGGGACATGACAAGGGGTGCAGGGTAGTCTTCTGTGGTGTGGGCTGCCTGCAGGGGCCATGGAGGGTGTAGAGGGAACACCTGGGAGGACCCACACTGCCAATTCACGTGTAGGACTCCCCGGAACCCCCGAAATACACGTACCCTGCTGAAATCGTGTGTGAGACTTCCCCGAACCCCAGGAATACACATACCCCACTCGCACAGGGCCTATCGCGTGTGTAACTCCACACGCACCCCAGAAATACCCGTACCCCACTCGCACAGGCCCTTTCACGTGTGAAACTTCCCGCGCACCTCAGACATACACGTACCCGGATCCAATCGCGTATGAAACTCCACGCGAACCCCAGTTATACATGTACCCCACTCGCCCAAGGCCTATCGTGTGTGAAACTTCCCGCGCACCCCCGAAATACACGCAAGCGCTATTTTTCACACAGCGGGTGTCCGTGTTTGTCGCGTACCCCTTTGCACGTCATTTTTCCTAGAGGGACACAATATGGGACATTCATCATAGCTGTATTTACGTGATTTTTGTTAGCACACATTTTTTTCATGCGCAGGGACGCTACCGCCTGCCTTCATGTGGCGGACGTGTTTAGGCCTGTGGGCGTCTTTGCCCGTGCGCTGGTTTGCCCTGTTCAATTCCATGAGTATGTGTTGTAGGCGAGCGTGTGGGCGTTCCGCGCACTTGCCTCCTGTACTTCCCCCATGACGCCCACATTTTCACGAGTAGTTCCCCATTCCGCGTGTCACGCCCCCTGTTCCTCCTACTTTTGTTGTGTGCGCCGCGCTATGTGCGATTTCACTGTGCGCTTAGCGCACGCTGCTTGGAGACATGTGCGCCAGCGTGCGCCATGCAGAATTTTGGCACACATCCTGGAATTTTCCTCGCGCACGGACTTCCATGAATCGCTGTGCGCGGGTTTCGCTGCGATTTTCGCTCTGGCACTGCGATCCGCAGGCTTTCGCACGCTTGCGCTGAAAATTTCAGCGCACATTAATTCCATGAATCGGCTCCATAATATTGTTTCACCTGTCTACCACTTATTTTGAAGAATGGCCATCGCGCACATCTGCACCTTGACACAAACACATTCAAACGTGCACCATGTCTGTCGATGAAATTTCCTCCACCGCTCATCTTTCTCCACGCAGAATGGCCCTACCTTTCTCCACCTAAACTTTCACCATATAGTTGCCTGCAGTGTTCAACCCCTTTCACCCATGGCAACTTGGGACCCAGGTGGGCGAAATGGATTTGTGATTTCAATGTATACATCGAGGCTATTGGGCCTCAAGACTATCGCAGAAATAAAAGTCTACTCAGGCTATCCGTAGGTTCTTCAGTGTGTGATATATTGTATGCGCTGGCCAAAGACACCACCAACATGTTTGCCGACCTGCAAAAGGCACTGAGTTATTTTTTCACCCCACACATGAATGTGGACTATGAACACCATTTATTTCACTCTACCACACAGTCAAAGCCAGAGACCACGAACAATTTTCTGATGCATCTCTGCACATGCATAAAACACTGCATATTCCATCGCTATTCAAATGAAGAAGCTGGGAAATCCCAGAACATAGCGGGATGCGAGTCCACTACCTTTCCTACGAAGCTTCTGCAGAAGCCATGCTCCTTGGAAGAAATATGAACCTTGGCACAGACTGATTTGGCTATTATTATTATTAATATTATTATTATTGTTAATATTATTATTATTGTATTTATTAAGTGCGGACCTCGCTTCGAGAAGCAACAGAGTGCTTTACAGAGGACTACAACAATACAGATACACAACGGAGTGCTTTACAGAGGTATACAACAGTACAGATGCATAACAGAGCGCTTTTCAGAGGTAACAGCAGAACAGAAATACAGCGAGGGGTAGGCTACAGCGGGGCACAGACTAGGTTACAGCTTTACAGGGTGGCAGGCAGTAGAGGGGTGGATGGAGTCTAGCGAATCAGGTGGTGCGGATGGCCACGTGATGGCGTAGATGTTGAGGAAGCTATTGAACAGCTCTTTGAAACAATTAACAAATTGAAAGTACACAGATCTCCAGTGGACACTGTTCACAAAGGTATGTCTAACGACACATCCTCAGAAGCAAAAGCATGGGATCTGCTAACGATGTGGCTACGATTTTCCTCACAATGGCACATGTCCAACAAATGGCCAATTATGTGCCATCTGTGTTAGAGAAAACCACTTTACGGCTGAATGTAGATCCTCACGGCACTCCACCTTTACCACTCCACCACCTGCAATATGATCCTACCAAAGGTAAATACCACTCAAGAGGCTGTCAACTAATGATGGATACAACAAACACTCACCAATGACTGGAGAGGGCCATGTACCCCCATCAACAATTGTCTGTATGAACTAATAAGTAATAAGATAAGTTCCTTATCTGACTGTAACCACAAAAAATGCGACGTGTTTGTACTAGGCAACCAAACGGCACTCGATTAAAAGACCTACACTGCTATTAAAAATCAATTACCATCCATTTGATTTTCTAGTTGGCAACGGTACAACAGTGAATGTCATAAGCGAAGAAGACTATCTGCGTCTGCGACATACACCAACACTGTGCCCCTCAGTAGTCAGCATATTTCACTATGGCTCAGAGAAACCCCTACCGTGCAAGGACACTGTGTTTGCTGCATGTTGCTAGAAAAGTCACATGGCAAACATACATGTCCACATCTTGGAAGCGTCGAAAAAACGTGGTTGCATCCTTAGCTTAGCTTTAAAACCGCACTAGACTAGTTCACATATCATATCGCCTCATGGCAAACTAATATTTCAACACAACGGGCAAGATTGATCAACTGTTCCTGTCTCTGTTCAAGGGACTAGAAAAGCTAAAGAACTGCCATATTTGTCTAGACACAGACAATTCCATCAACCCTGTAGCACAATATTACCTGGGTATTGTTAGGAAAGGTTTCTTAATTGTGGGTAATTTTCCTTCCATGTGGCAACCCCTAAACTTTTTGCTCTTGTTTTCACCATGATCTAGACTTTGCCAGAGAAGTGCAGCCTTCTGCCGCACTCCTCTGGGCTTTCGCTCCATTCTTACCGGGAAACTGACATGCCCTTAAGACAGTCAGTACCGGGAAACGTTGTTTTCCGTAGTTCTTTTATCATGTTGCAGCTTTCGCGCAACATGGCACAAGAGGGCATTGTAAGCTAAGTTACTGCTCTCTTGGGTCTCTAGTCTTCTACAGGCCCTAGACACTCTCTTTGGATTGTTAACGAACGGTGCAAGTGAATGACGGACGGGACTGGTGGCAGCAATCGTTTCTTTGTGTTTTGAGCTCCTTTTGGCTGTTTAAGCGCGTTTCTCGCGCTTAGCCCAAAATGGTGGCCTGGTTTCCAAAATGGCCAGACCACGAGGCTCTTTGTCCTGCCTGCTGACCGTCTTGCCCCCTTCACCTTCCCCAGGTCGAGCCGACCCGGGGCCTTCCTTATTTGGGATGTACTTTCCCGCGAAACACAGATGCTTTCGCGGGCTTCTACAGGCCTTATGGGTGCCTCCAGGATGTGGGCTGGGATGTCTGGTCCCAATACACATCCTGGGTGCCAGAGAGTCTAGTGTGTAGTGAATGCCTGGGACCACCGTGGTCCGTGATAGGTCCACGTATGGTGTGAGTGTTTTGTGAGCAGATCTCCCATTGGGTCTCCTCCGTTTTGGCGCGAAGGGAACCGTGGATAAGAGGAGGCTGGAAACACCACTACCATGTCGATCTCCTGAGTTCTCACGAACAAAGGGATACAGGAGCCAAGTATCCTGCAACTACGAGGCTGAACCGAGGAATCGCTTGTGACCCGCTGAAGGACTGCTCCTCTGCACTGCTGTCGCCTTTTGAAACCATTTCTACCTCTGATCGAACGAGAAGGCCTGTACTGGTACTTCGACCCTTTGGAATAGTGGGAACAACTATTCTCGGCATCTTCACCATCTCCTGCACGTAAGCCTTCGGAAGTGTCTCTGGGCCATCCAGTGGACTGACCAGCCTACCCAGGAGTCTTGCTCTGTAACCGCCGTCAGGTTGCTGCTGTATTACGAGTCCTTTCCACTCTCACACGATTCGTACACTTGGCATTCCCAGGTCTGAAGTGAGAAGTATACATTGGGCTGAAATACACACGGCCGCTCCGTTGCCCTGCTGTGGTAACAAACTGTGTGGGTTCACTGCGTTTGGGACATCCTCAACTCTAACTTCTGCTGCTGCGGAATCTACACGACGCCGAGACATCCCCTTCTCGTATCTGAACCTGCCACCACTGAAACTGACACGGAGAAGCCTGGGTCTGCCTGCATCGGGGACCGGTGAGTAGCATCACTAGGAACTGGTCGCCCTCCTGCAGTAGCCCGTAGCTTTTTCCAGCTGTGTCAAACAGCACGCCTTTCCGTACTCGCGCTCTGCTCCTGCCCACAGTGGAGGCTGCGCTTGAGTCGCGGAGCTCTGTTCATCTTCATTTGTTCTCCGAACTGAACTGCCTGATTCCCTCAAAGAGACTCCCCTTTGCCCGTTGGCACCAGCGTGTGCAGGTACTTTTGAGCCCAGGGCTCCACTCTTCGTAGGGCTCGGACTTCCTTCTAGTTAGGTGCCTCTGAAGGCGGACTGGGTCTAACTATTATTCGCACTGCCTGTTTTCCTCCCCATCTAGGTGGTCTGCACATTTCATGCGTCTAACTCGTTAGACTCGTTGGTAGTTGTATATATATTGTATTTGATTGTGATGTGTTGGTTTACTTGAGTTTTATTGTGATTTATTGCTACGGTCAATGTTACAAAGGCCTTGTAATAAATGTGTCTATATTTTTAATATAACACCTGCTTGGAGTAATTTGTAAGTGTCCTTGCTTTGTGTGCTCATTGCGGGGTTTCAGTCACCCTCACTCCTCTAGAGACCTAGTCTTGACCGCCGCGATCGCTACCTTGATTGGTCTGGCTTGTCCAGAGGTTACCCTGTTCCAAGAAACTGGGCTGGCCTTCTGAGCCTCTGCCCCTCCAGGACAGAGTTCAGAAATCCATCTTAACAAATTGGTGTACAGCGGTGGGATACGACTGAAGGTATCCAGTGTTGCGCACGAGCAAAGGCATTTCAAGTTATTCCTACCAGGACACGTAGTGAATTGTCATAGTATAACTTTTAAAAGGCCATAGTCCTATCTATCAGTATGGAAACAAATACCTTGTTAACTTTAAATGCTTCTAAATCCGAAACATTGAAAATGATGTGTGCGGAGAGAAGTGTCTCCTCTCAAGGCACCAAATTGGATATGATCCAAAGAATCGTGGCGTGGCAAGAAGCGCAGCTTGACGCTATAACTTCCGAGGACAGAGCAGAAGGAGGTGGGGCTGCTCTCACTGGTGGAACCGACGGTTCTGCCGCTGCACTGGTCCACCGCGACCACGAGGACAGGGAGGATGAGATGTCTAATGTTTCCTCTGCCAGTGTTGATGGGGAGGCCATGCTTCAATTCAAGAAGCAAGAGCTGCTGTTTAGGCAGAAGGAGCTTGATTTCAACATGGCCAAACTGAAAAAATCAAACAGGCCGAAAAACAGAAAGACAGGGATCACCAGTTGGAACTGGCCAAGCTTCAGGTTGCAAATGGATCCAAGGGTCCTGGACATGGGTCTGGGGCCTCCTCTCATCCACGGTTTCCAAAAGATCTGCTCAGTGTGTATGAGGAAAAGAATGACATTATGGACTGGTTGAATATGTTTGAGTATGCATGTAAAGTTCAACAAGTTGACAATGCTGATAAGATTGCCTGGTTACTCAGCAGACTGCCCCATTCTGGCTGTAGTGCCATTATGGAAATGTCGAAGGCTGAGCGAGCAGATTTTGCAATGTTAAAGCAAACTCTCCTTTTAAAGTTTGGAAAGACTCCTGCCCAATATTTAAAACAATTCCGAGAGTATAAGAAAAAAGAAGGTGGTACTTGGGTATCTTATGTAACCAAATCCTTAAAAAACTTGACTGGCTGGGTCGAAGGTTATAAGGTTTCTACCTTTGAAGGCATGATAAGTCTTGTCATGCTGGAACATATTTTTGCATCTTCATCCCCGGAGCTTAAGCAGCATTTGGCCGATTCGAAGGAGATAGATCCTAAGAAGCTTGCCATTGCAGCAGATTTATGGGTGTCACATCGAGTGTCCCATAATGACAAAACTCATCCTGGTAAGAAGGAGGAAGGGAACAAGTCCAAAGATAAGGAGGGTGGAGAATCTGATAAATCTTCTTCTCAAAAGGGCCACAAAAAGAAAAATAATGGTAAGACACAAGAGAACTCACAGGGTAGTGGAGGTCAGCCTCCGAAACAGAACTCTGGTTACAATAAGCCTCCCTATGTAAACAGACCCAATGGATCTTGTTTTGCTTGTGGAGCAACTGGCCACGTGAAGGGGGATCCCCGGTGTAAGGTTAAACCTTTGGGGGTCCACTCCGCTAATCTGGCCTTCTCCTCCTATGAGGAAGAAGAGATTACAGGAGCATCCTTCTCCTCAGACTCCTTCCCCAGCGGGATAGAAGCTGAGGTAGTTTTAGTTTCCCTGGGTTCCTGGGAGCCTAAGGTCGCAGAGGCTTATGCTAGGATTCCAGATAATACCAAGCACTACTTTAAAGACAGTGTGCTGATCAATGGAGTAGATACTCCAGCTCTTAGGGAGAGTGGGTGCAGTCGAACTGTAGTGGATTCTACCTTGATAGACTCAGAGGAAGTTGCCCGAGCTACTCTGATGCCCACTAAGTTGGCTGACGGCCCACCTCGCATGTTTCTAGTAATACCTGTAAATCTTACTTTAAATGGTACGGCAGTCAGAATTCCAGTGAGCATTCAGAGAAACGTCCCAGGAAAGGTCTTGTTGGGCAATGATCTCAGAGCTTTAGGGCTCGTAGGAGACACTGCCGACAGACCCTGCACACGGTCTCAAACACGGGCAGCATTGGCCAAGACCAATACGCCGCCCCAGCCGAAGTGGAAACCCAAGGCGAAAGGAGTAAGAAAGTCAAGACGAGGGAAAGAGAACATTCCCCCGAACTCGCCTACCACTGCGGTGGAGGAAGTTGGTCAATCGCCTGGGCCTGACGAGGAGGTGGCGATGCCTGCAGTATTTGACCCCAACGACCATCCTGAACCAAAAGACTTGTTAGTAGAAGGTGGTCCAGACAGGGAAGAATTCAGTAAAGGCCAACGTGAGTGCCCATCTCTGGAAGGCCTAAGGAGACAGGCCTGCTCCCAGCTCGAGGGTGAACCTCCTGGGACACATCAGATTTATTGGGAAGGTGGACTCCTGTATAGTGAGCCCACAGAGTCTACAGAAGGAGACCATAGGAGGTTGGTGGTTCCCCTTGCTGTAAGTCCCTTCCTCCTGCACCTGGCGCATGAAGTGCCCCTTGCTGGTCACCTTGGTATCAAGAGGACTAAGCAAAGGTTATCCATGCACTTCTACTGGCCCAAGATGGGGGTGCAAGTAGAAAGTCACTGCAGGAGTTGTGCCTCCTGCCAGTTATCTGGTAAGAGTGGCTCAACAATCCAAGCTCCATTGGTACCACTCCCAGTTGTGGGAATACCATTCAAAAGGGTAGGGATCAACATTGTTGGTCCCCTTGACCCGCAGACATCCTCAGGCAATAGGTTTATCTTGGTGCTAGTCGACTATGCTACCAGATATCCTGAGGCTATCCCATTGAAAACTGTAACTGCCAAGTCAGTTGCAAAAGCGTTACTTGGCATCTTTACTAGGGTTGGCTTCCCTAAAGAAGTTGTGTCTGACAGAGGTAGCAACTTTATGTCAAAGTATATGCAGGCTATGTGGAAAGAATGTGGGGTCACCTACAAGTTCTCTTCTGCATACCACCCCCAGACCAATGGTCTGGTGGAACATTTCAACAGAACGTTAAAGAGCATGATTGGGGCTCTGGAAGAACCTCAGAGAAGAAAATGGGATCTTCTTTTAGCATGCTTACTGTTTGCCTACTGAGAGGTACCACAGGAGGGTGTTAGCTTCAGCCCCTTCGAACTTCTGTTTGGTCATCCTGTGCGGGGACCCTTAGCCATAGCGAAAGAGGGATGGGAGATGCCCACTCCCCCTGTTACTACCAATGTAGTAGATTATGAGCTGGGGCTCGGAAAACGGATGGTACTTCTGATGGGCTTGGCTAGTGATAAATTGAAGGCAGGACAAGCGCTGGTGAAACATTGGTACGACCAGAAAGCTTCCCTCATCAACTTTACACCTGGTCAGCAAGTACTGATCATGAATCCCATAAGGCCTCGAGCTTTACAGGACAAATGGTCAGGTCCTTACACAGTGGTGGAGCCCCTGGCTGCGGTTAACTATTTAGTGGACCTTGGAAGGCCTGGACAGGCTCCAAAAGTGTTCCACGTAAATAGGCTGAAGGCTTTCATCCCAAGAGTCGAAATCGCAGCACTGCTACTTGTTCAGATGTTGAGGAAGAGGAGTCTGAACCTCTCCCCGACATGTTCCAAAGCGGTCCTTCAGATAGCTCCTTTGAGGGTGTCCGAGTGGCCCCTCACCTGACTTCTGATCAGCAGGATGAGGTGAAAAGTTTGCTTAGGCAGTTTTCCCCCCTGTTTTCACAGTCGCCTGGTTTGACACCTTGGTGCAAACATAACATAGACACAGGAGACAGTGTACCTACCAAAAGTAGGGGATACAGGATGTCAGACAAAGTACGGTCTTACATTAAGACCGAGGTCAACAAGATGTTAGACCTTGGGGTGATTGAACCCTCTAGTAGTCCTTGGTCCAGCCCTGTGGTTTTGGTTCCAAAGGCAGGCACTTCTGAACTGAGGTTCTGCAGGGATTACAGGGCTCTGAATGATGTCACCAAGACAGATGCACACCCCTTGCCTCGAACAGATGAGCTGGTGGATACCTTGGGTGCCTCCAAGTACCTCAGCACGTTTGACCTCACTGCTGGCTATTGGCAAATAGCTTTAGCTGAACAGGCCAAGGAGAAGACAGCGTTTTCTACTCCAGACGGTCTTTACCAATTCAGGGTAATGCCGTTCGGGTTGAAGAATGCACCTGCCACTTTCCAGAGGCTTGTGAATCATGTGTTGAATGGGTTGGACGAATTCTGTCTTGCATATCTAGATGATATAGCAGTTTTCAGTGCCACCTGGGAAGACCATGTGAAACACCTTGGGATTGTGCTCCAGGCTCTTCAGAAAGCACACTTGACCATAAAGGCTAGTAAATGCCAGATTGGATAAGGCTCAGTGGTTTACCTTGGACATGAAGTAGGTGGAGGGAGGATACAGCCTCTTCCCAGTAAAGTACAAGCAGTACAAGACTGGCCTACCCCCACTACACAGACCCAAGTGAGAGCCTTCTTAGGACTCACGGGGTATTACCGCAACTTCATGGCAGACTATGGCACAATAGCTGCCCCTCTGACACTGGGATAGGAGATGTACTATCGCAGGTAGATGAGAAGGGTAAGGAACACCCTATTGGTTTTATTAGTCGCCAGTTTGAGGACAGAGAGCTCAGATGGTCCACAGTGGAGAAAGAATGTTTCTCTGTTATGTGGGCCCTACGAAGCTGAGGCCCTACCTCTATGGGACCCACTTCACTGTGCAAACTGACCATAAGCCCTTAAAGTGGCTAATGAACATGAAAGGAGAGAATCCAAAGTTGCTTAGGTGGTCCATAAGTCTACAAGGCTTTGACTTCATTATTGAGCATAGGCCAGGTGTTCAACATAGCAATGCTGATGGGTTGTCCAGAATGTTTAACCGACCTGAACAAGAGACTCATCCAGGGGTGGATTAGTTCCCCCTGTCCATAGTCTGGGAGGGGCGAGTGTTAGGAAAGATTTCTTAATTGTGGGTAATTTTCCTTCCATGTGGCAACCCCTAAACTTTTTGCTGTTGTTTTCACCATGATCTAGACTTTGCCAGAGAAGTGCAGCCTTCTGCTGCACTCCTCTGGGCTTTCGCTCCATTCTTACGGGGAAACTGACATGCCCTTAAGACAGTCAGTACCGGGAACCGTTGTTTTCCGTAGTTCTTTTACCATGTTGCAGCTTTCGTGCAACATGGCACAAGAGGGCACTGTAAGCTAAGTTACTGCTCTCTTGGGTCTTTAGTCTTTTACAGGCCCTAGACACTCTCTTTGGATTGTTAACGAACGGTGCAAGTGAATCACGGACGGGACTGGTGTCAGCGATCGTTTCTTTGTGTTTTGAGCTCCTTTTGGCTGTTTAAGCGCGTTTCTTGCGCTTAGCCCAACATGGTGGCTTGGCTTCCAAAATGGCCAGACCACGAGGCTCTTTGTCCTGCCCGCTGACCGTCTTGCCCCCTTCACCTTCCCCAGGTCGAGCCGACCCGGGGCCTTCCTTATTTGGGCATGTACTTTCCCGCGAAACACAGATACTTTTGCGGGCTTCTACACGCCTTATGTGTGCCTCCATGATGTGGGCTGGGATGTCTGGTCCCAATACACATCCTGGGTGCCAGAGAGTCTAGTGTGTCGTGAATGCCTGGGACCACTGTGGTCCGTGATAGGTCCACGTATGGTGTGAGTGTTTTGTGAGCAGATCTCCCATTGGGTCCCCTCTGTTTTGGCGCGAAGGGAACCGTGGATAAGAGGAGGCTGGAAACACCACTACCATGTCGATCTCCTGAGTTCTCACGAACAAAGGGATACAGGAGCCAAGTATCCTGCAACTACGAGGCTGAACCGAGGAATCGCTGGTGACCCGTTAAAGGACTGCTCCTCTGCACTGCTATCGCTTTGTGAAACCCTTTCTACCTCTGAACGAACGAGAAGGCCTGTACTGGTACTTCGACCCTTTGGAATAGTGGGAACAACTATTCTCGGCATCTTCACCATCTCCTGCACGTAAGCCTTCGGAAGTGTCTCTGGGCCATCCAGTGGACTGACCAGCCTACACAGGAGTCTTGCTCTGTAACCGCCGTCAGGTTGCTGCTTTATTACGAGTCCTTGCCACTCTCACACGATTCGTACACTTGGCATTCCCAGGTCTGAAGTGAGAAGTGTACATTGGACTGAAATACACAGGGCTGCGCCGTTGCCCTGCTGTGGTAACAAACTGTGCGGGTTCACTGCGTTTGGGACATCCTCAACTCTAACTTCTGCTGCTGCGGAATCTACACGACGCCGAGACGTCCCCTGCTCGTATCTGAACCTGCCAGCACTGAAACTGACGCGAAGAAGCCTGGGTCTGCCTGCATCCGGGACCGGTGAGTAGCATCGCTAGGAACTGGTTGCCCTCCTGCAGTAGCCCGTAGCTTTTCCCCGCTGTGTCAAACAGCACGCCTTTCCGTACTCGCGCTCGGCTTCTACCCACAGTGGAGGCTGCGCTTGAGTCGCGGAGCTCTGTTCCTCTTCATTTGTTCACCGAACTGAACTGCCTGATTCCCTCAAAGAGACTCCCCTTTGCCCGTTGGCACCAGCGTGTGCAGGTACTTTTGAGCACAAGGCTCCACTCTTCGTAGGGCTCAGACTTCCTTCTAGTTAGGTGCCTCTGAAGGCGGACTGGGTCTAACTATTATTCGCACAGCCTGTTTTCCTTCCCATCTAGGTGGTCTGCACATTTTGTGCGTCTAACTCGTTAGACTCGTTGGTAATTGTATATATATTGTATTTGATTGTGATGTGTTGGTTTACTTGAGTTTTATTGTGATTTCTTGCTACGGTCAATGTTACAAAGGCCTTGTAATAAATGTGTCCATATTTTTAATATAACACCTGCTTGGAGTAATTTGTAAGTGTCCTTGCTTCGTGTGCTCATTGCAGGCTTCAGTCACTCTCACCCCTCTTGAGACCTAGTCTTGACCGCCGCGATCGCTACCTTGATTGGTCTGGCTTGTCCAGAGGTTACCATGTTCCAAGAAACTGGGCTGGCCTTCTGAACCTCTGCCCCTCCAGGACAGAGTTCAGAAATCCATTTTAACAGTTATGCCCATAAACATCCAACAGCAGGTTGAAGATGAACTGTATCAATCTCTCAAGTGGGACACCATAGAACCAGTGACAAGTTCCACACCATGGATACCCCCATCATCACTGTTCCAAGAAAAAGGCTCAGACAAGAGCGTTCAACTGTGTGTTCACATGTTCCTCCCAAATCAAGCGATCCAATGAGAAATGCATCAAGCACCCTGAATCACAGATATAATCCAGCTCGTAAATGGAGTGACAATATACTGCATACTGGAGCTGAACAAGGGGTGCCACCAGATAGAACTCACGGCGAGTCACGATATACCACTATGTTTGCCACTCATCTAGAATTATATAGGTACAGCGCCTTAGTTTTGTATTCTCTTTGGCAGCAGACGTTTTCCAAGGAGAGATTCGCAAAATCATTTGTAACATCCCGAACTTCATCAACTATAGCAATGAAATATTAATCTTCGGCACGACTGGAGGACTTTGCGATGAAACATTGAACTGTTTATGTATGGGATTGAAAAATGCTCATCTCACACTGAATTAGGAAAAATGTGAGTTTCACAAAAGGACACTGGCATTTTACAGACTCATATTGTCGGAGCGTGGGATGAGGCCAGACTCAGACAAAGGTACTGAACTAGATGAACCCCCAAGGACTCGCAATCTATCTGACCTACGTCCGCTTCTTGGCCTAGCTAGTTATTGTATTTGCTATATACAAGGCTTTGTCACCATCAGTGCACTTTTAAGAAATCTTATGAAATACAACTGTGATTTTACACGGTCCTCTGAGTGTCAAACCTCATTTGAAGGCATATGTGATAGAATCAATTCAGCTCCCAACATGTCTTACTTCGATTCTAATAAGTCTACTGAACTCACAGGTGATGCAAGTCCAGTAGGTTTGGGTGCTTTCCTTGCTCAATATGATTCCTCATCTCCTTAACAGAAGCAGATTGTTTCCTGCGCTAGCAGGAGTTTAAATGCAACAGAATAAACCCTTTCTCAAGCCGAGAAAGAGAGTTTGGCTGCGGTATGGGCCTGCAAACATTTTCACCTATTTTGATATGGCAAAGTGTTCGCTATATTCACAGATTACCAGACGTTATTAACCATTTATCCAAATCCTAATGCATGGATGCCTCCCTGCATTGCTCCATGGGGGCTATGACTCCAGGATTATGACTTTAGGATCATCAAGAGACCTGCAAAAGAAGAAAAGCCAGCGGATTTCCTGTTGTGTCATGCTACACAGTCATCAAAAGTGGAACCGTCCCTTGCCCAGAGGTACATACACTATATTGTGCAACACGCTAAACCCATGTATCTGAATCTAGACATTCATACACATGAATCAGAACAAGACCCTTTACTGTCTATCATCAGATGCTACTTTACGGCTGGAATATGAAAACATACTGAACAAATGGCAAATCAGGAAGGTTTAATTAGCACTGTGGGTGGGGGAACCAGCCAATCAGGTGTAAGCCCACATTCCAAGCCTCCTGGCGGCCGGCTTCCCCTGACGCCATCTTCCCCCCACCCTGCATCCCTGATTTTTCCCCCTTTATTTACACCCCCCTTACCTTATTTCGGCCGCACCTTCCTCTTATCTTTCTACCGTGCTCTGCCATCCGTTTCCATGGCGGCCATGTTGGTAAAGGATTTTCCTTCCTACAACGGAATGCACCTGGTGTCCCATTGTAGGAAGGAAAATCCATTTCTTTTTTGCACCCCGGGTTGCTGCTTTGGTAACCCGGGGTGCTAATGGCCTTACGTTCCCATTCCACGGGCAACACCCGGGGGATGTGGCCCTGTGCCTGTTACCTCCCCGGTGTTGCCCGTCAAACGGGTACCTAACGCCACAACAACATTTCAAATCTATTATTGGTAAATTAAGAACTCTTTCTGATTGAAAACAACATTCTTCTAAAAGGAACCAAAATAGTAATCCCAACCTCTTTGTGCAAACAAGTGGATTGAATTAGCTCATGAAGGGCACAGAGGCATTGTGTCGACAATAAGAATTGTACGCCAAAACGTGTGGTTTCCAAGAATGGATATACTAGTAGAAGAAACATTCAAGAAATGCACTACGTGTCAGGTCATAACTTGCCACAGAACTTCCCAAGGCTGTGTGGAAAGAGGTAGCTATCGATTTCTTTGCACCTGTCAATGGCGACATATATGTTCTCATCGCAATGGTTTAATACTCCATACATCTGGAAACCCACATAATACATTCCACATCTGCCTCCAGTGACATCCACGCTCTTGACGATATGTTCACGGAATATGGAGTACCTCGAATAGTCAAGTCTGACAACGGACCACCATTTATGAGTCAAGATTTCATAACTTTTACTGGGCTTCAGGCATTGGTGGGGTACCCCTTTGTGGCCTCAGGCCAATGGAACCGTTGAGCGTTTCATGGCCAACCTAAAATAAAACCATACAACTATCATACCTAAGTAGTCGCCCTCATGAACAAATGCTTTATCAATTGTTGAGAGACTATCGCAAAACACCTTGTAGTGCCACAGGAAAATGTCCCTCAGAAGTCCTGTTCAGAAGAGTCGTGAGCATATGGCTGCCACAAATTCTACTATCTGCAGTTAGGCATCCCAAAGACTTCATGATAAGGGAACATGATATGGAAGCCAAGCTCAAAATGAAGACAAATGCAGACAAGTGAAGCAGAGCAAAGGAGTCCTCTCTGAGAGGGCAGAAACCAGCCCCCAGGGACTACACATGATTTTGACCCGGCCGTGGGCCGAGTGGCAGATGGGCCAATCCGACCCTGAAACCAAGCTCAAAATTAAGCCAAATGCAGACAAGTGAAGAAGAGCAAAGGAGTCCTCTCTGAGGATAGGAGATGTCATCATCAAACTCTTTCCACTCTACTACATTCCAACCCTTCTGCATTCTCACAGTCTACACTGACATTGAGCACACACATGACAGCACACCTTCTTCCCAAGACCAGAACATCACCTCTCCCTCCCTATACAGTGACAATAACTGGAACAACTAACATGCATACTCACACCTAGGAAATCACCTCATTACTCTCCAAGTAAAAGTCATAACACCACACCAATTCCTTCTTGTTCCCCTCTCATTCCATACTCACACCCCAAACTGCATTTTATTTACTTTAGTAATAGTTTGCAAGTACAGAGTAGAGTGCTTGCCATCCATTACACAATCACATGATTCACCATCTGTCTGCTGTAGGGTGTGGCTTTCAGCAGGCCAGGTGGAGTGACTTGGCCTCACTGCTGTGGTGCCACAGTGGGAGATGGGGGGGTCATGCAGCCACAAGTTGAAACAGCTCCTCTGCAGGCCGCTGCTCCCCCTAAAATGCCCTTCACTGTTTTATGAAGCAAAAGTGCTGCGTGCTTAAGACCATCATCTTTTCAATCTGGTGGTACATATAGGGGAGAGAGTGCTGAACACCCACCGGACTCTAGCAAATAGTTGAGCTAAAGTGAAAGTGATAGGAATTGGTAAATGCTGCAGAGTTATTTTTTTTTGTTTAAAGGGAAAAAATGCCTGGCGGATGTGGAAATTGTCGCTCATCATTTGGATCTCTGCTAATCAAGGTCGGCCTGGCTGCCCATCATTTAAATCTCTGCGGATTAAGGAGGCCTCGCGGCAACCTGAGGAATCCCCCACACCTGTGGGCAGTGGATGGGAGGCAATTCGTTAGCACATCAAAGCTAATGACTGAGGATTGGGGAAAAAGGCTGGCAACAATTTGCATCTGAGAGCAGAGCACTGGCCACTGCTGTATAAAGTTGCTACCCAAAGGAGGGGGTTGGGCTAATATGTATTGTAGAGGGGATGAGGACAGTTGGGAAGTGGGGAGGGAGCGGTGCTGATGAAATTCAGATTCTCAAGATACCCTAGAGTCCAGTCAGTCAAAATCAAGAAATAGGGTTCCAAACAAAACAAATTGAAAAACACCCAGAAAATGAATACGTACATCCCCAGGTGAAAAAGCAGTAAAGCACTAATTAGCGCAACAGCAAACAGCTGACATGATCATGCCTCAGACCACTGGGAAGAGCGCACCGCCTTGTCTATTGACCAACATTCAAAGACATATACCTCTGGTAAATAATGACCAGGCAGCTACAGAATGAATAGTCGATCATTGACTGGAGATGAAAGCAGAGACACCGAAAGTCACGTAGACCACCCTGCACCGCCTGATCCAGCACTCAGAGGAGGTGGCATACCAGCAGCCCTCTGCCTCCCACTAGTGCAGCAATGCCAGATAATCACTGGTTCATTCAGTCTGAGACTGTCCGGTCCTGAGCTCGCCAGAGCCCCTGTTACACAAGCCTCTATAAGCTGAGGAAGACTCTGCTCAGGGACAGCATGCAATGACAGGCTGCGAGGAAGGAACTAAGCTCAACAGCACCAGAGGCTGAGTCTGCCTGGCCTGAATAGTCATCACCACTTCGGGTTCACACTCTCCTGACAGATATTTATTGGTGTTATGCAGCTGTGAGGCAATGACTAATGCCTTGCAGGGGTACAAGGGTGAGTAGAGGCTAAATTACCTGCTCAGCCCTCACATTACGACAAACCAAAAGTGATCTCAATCATAAAGGTGAAAAGGCACAGTCGATAGATCACCCTCCTTTGCCTTTTGTGGTTATGTGGGCCGAGGGCAGGCTATACTCTTAAGAGGGGTGTGAATGTGATGATGGTAGCAACCCGAACAGCAATTGTGCAACAGTCCAAAATAAAGGAATGTCTAATCAAGGTTATATACAAAATATATATAAACTTAAATGAAACACACCAATATACAGGGTTCCAGCTTCCACCCCCTGCTGCTCGCTGGGCTGTGACTAGTAATGCAACGAGTTCTACCATATTCCATATATTATTTGAACACCTTCATCTACTCATTTTGCAATATATCACGTTCCATATTCATATTACAGGCTCTGTCTCACAAGAGGAAACTCAAAAGGGCTGGCTGACAATTCCAAATTATTTTAGAACACAGTTTCCTTTGTGCATATGGTACACTAGCCACCACCCACCCTGTGGTTATATGAAGGATGAGATGAGAACAGCATTTTTTCACAGAGCCTTTTGAGTTCCCTGCAAAAGGGAGTGGGATTCAGACCACTAACTGGAGTTGCTGTGGAGCTAGAAGCTCATTCATTCAGTGATACAGACGACCACTAGAAGCTGTAATGACTGTAGCACAAGGGTGCAAGTACACATAACATCACTAGATGTCCCTGCTGAGCCACTAGCAAAAGGGTGCAGTACTACAGTCCGTGAATAGAGGTCCTCGCGGATTCAGTAGCATGGGATGCAGTACTTCTGATTGCTACTAGATGTCCCTGTGGATTCAGAACCCATTCTCCACTGCTGCTGGAAACCGAGGAATAGAATACCGCAACATGCTCTCACTTGTTCTGACCTTGCCATGTTCCCCCTAATAAAAAACAGGGTTGGTGTGGAATATAGATGGCAGTGCCACCCTTCCTCCCTACTTGAGGCATTTATTTCATTTAGGAAAAACAGATAAAGCAGATACAGCAGCAGAATGGAGCCTATTGCAGTGCTTAATTGGGTGTGGGGATTGGGCTGTTCCTAATGGTGAACAATGTTTTATTTCCCTAAATGTGTTCATAGCTTTTCAAGGAATTGTTGATTGCTGGTAGCTGAGAGTCTCCTGGTGGACAATGCACTCAAAGCAAAAGCAGCCTCTGGTGTTCATTAGTGGAGGGCTGAGAGCCAGGCTGCACCTCCCCGGAAGCTGATTTCTGCTCAGTCTTTTAAAGCTAATCCCTTTCTTTCCCCCACATGCCTGCAGTGTCTCTGCAGCACTGGTTTTGCGGCTCATCCACCTCTTTATGTGAAGGAGGTCCTTATCTTGAGTTAAGGGAAGAGGAAGTGACAGTTGGGGGAAAGGTGGGAGTAAGGTTAGTTAGACTGCTCAAGGACATAAAGAAAAGTGTCATCTTCAATGCACTGTGTCCATGCATGATTGTCTCCTGGCCCGTTTCTTGACCAGTAGGACTGTAGGTAGGTGACACAATGGCTAATCCCCCACACTAACGTGAGATGGGGGTTTAGATTCTATTAAAGACAAGAAGGTGATTATTATGAAATACAATCTTTACTCTGAAACCACAGCAGCAAAGAAAAAAAAAAGTTTGAAAACAGAACTAAATAGAGTTCAATGTCAATGCAAGGGGGGACTCCCCAATCCATCATGGAGGACAGGTCATGCCCTACCAGAGACCAATGAGCAGGGACCCTTCCTTATATAAGTCCATTACTCTGAACCCAACTCCTCTTTCTGTAGCTGTCTTGAACCAGACGTCCGCTGCACAGATCAGATGATAAACGATGAAGGCAAATCCAGCGAAGCTCTCGTACCATGCACTCCACAACTTGTAACTGTGAGCCACACTCCTGATCAGAATCTCAACTCGTAGCTGTAAGAACAACAAGCAAAAAGGGTGGGTGGAGGGGAAGAACAACAAACCAAAGAATGTTCTCTCCTGAAACACATGTGCACATGCATGTCATAACTGTCATATATCATATCAATGGTGGGTGGGTGGGATAATAATGGCCTCCTTGTCTTTAATAGAATCTAAACCCCCATCTCACGTTAGTGTGGGGGATTAGCCATTCTATGACAGGACAGGAGGCTCATATTATGCAAGTTCGAAGCCGTTGCATCTCATTAGTACAACATGATCAATACAATAGAGACAATATAATAAAATAATAGGAGAAGAAAAAGTTTTAAATACTTTCATTAGATCAATCAGCTGACCACAAGAGAATTGCCCAAGACTAGGCTGCCCGAATAACTGTCTTATAAGGCATAGCCAAATCCACTGCAAGAAAAAACAACTGGAAGATGTGCCAATTCCAGCGTTCCTTACAGGCCACCAAAACCAACTGGTTAAAAAAAGAGGGGGAAAAACACGGAACAAAGTTTTCCTATACTAATAGGTTAGGAAAAAACCCATCGAAATTATAAACTGTTGTCCAATCAAACATTTAAACACTTAAATTCATACCATCTTTGGGAACCTAGATAACAAACCAACGAAGATAAGCACTTAGCTCTCCTGGGGATAAAGAAAATACCCCTTAAGGGTGAAAGCATTTTACGTTGCATCCCATGCGTTAAAGGAAAATATCGCATTAGAAATAGGGCATGTCCCATAACTACACTGGGGAACAAGTGGGAAAGACAAATCTTCATAAAAGGTAAAACGGGAGTAAAAAGGTTGTTTTATTAATCTGTAATAGGACGACCTATCCTGAGCGGAGCTGAAAAGCAATAGACTTAACATACAATTGTCTTCAGGCATATGTGTATACTAAAGAAGGTATGTCTTCTGGAGGCAGAAGCAGAATGGAAGAGAGGGGCCCCACCTGAAAAGTTAAACATGCCAAACCGCCAAAACGGAGACCTTCAGACCTCCCGAGCTCTTGAAGAAGGACTCTGCTACCATGACAAAGGCAGATATTTACAAAACCTGACCCCTAAGAGACCAAACCTGGCAAGGAGAAAAATGTATCTTACATCCAATCGCTATCATTATAGTGATATCTGAACCCCCTTGTAGATGTGCCCGGTGCTTGAACCTTGTTCCCTCCTCCATGGTTGAAAAATCCCCTAGAGGTTCAGAAACTAACCCGAAGGAGGACCCTTAAATTCCAAGGTCTTAGCAAAAACTCTAAACTGCAAAGAACTGATCACTAAACAGTTAAAATGAAGTTGCTCACCAGAAGAGGACCAGCTTCTATCTTAGACAATTTGAAGAACCTTGAAGATCCCAGCACCCTGAGCTGGCACCTTATTGCAAAAAACAATCTCCTGTGAAAACCCAAAAGGTCTACCTGCCATGCAGGTGACTAGGAGAATCAAGTCATTAACTAAATATATATATATTCCAGCCCTCTGGGAAACGCACTGATAGACACCTTTTGATAGTTAATGTAAAGATGCTGGAACGCATTGTGAGAAGAGGGTCGTAATAACTTTGATGGGAGATTAGTAGCACTCCCAGACCCCTCTATCCCACCAAGGGATATTGAGCCTTCCCAAAGGAGGAGAACCCTCCCCCACTTATCTAAGGAAAACCTTGCAACCCAGAAGAAGGCTACCCTGAGGACCACGCTAAAGCCCCGCTTTACACCTTTAAAATAAATAAATACACTCTTGCACTTCTAACCAATCCCCTGACCGTGGAAGGGGATCTGATTAATTTATTGAAATACCAGGAATTAGTGCAAAGGAAAGTAAACTGACGGGAGGGAAATGCTCAGTGCGAGTCTGCACTGGTAACGAGTCAGAACTCCCATAAAAGGAAAAACAAAAACCATTGGGTGTTACTCCAAGAGCTGTAATATCATGATGCAATCTCCCCCAAGGATGGCGGGAAGGGGAATGAGGGGGGGGGAAGGACTCTGGGGAATTATCATGTCCCGTAAATGAAAGGTTGTGAAAGAATACTGGGACCACTGTCCCCTCAACCCTGAGGTCTGAGTCTCTGTATGCGTGTGAGGCTGAACTGGCCACTAAGGGAATCAGGGGAAGGAAAAATATTAAGCACATTGCTCATAGCAAAAATAGCATTTATATAGTGCTACGAACCCTCAGGTATACTAGTGTTGCTCATCACTACTACCAACAGAGTGTGGTGTGAGGTGTTTACTTATCGATTGCAGCAAATGAAAGACTGATTTAAACCTTTCCAAGTTAGGAACCTGCATCAGCAGGCTCAGCACGGCTGTGAAAGCCAATACTCTATTCGCTGCATTGTAGAAAAAATGATATACATATATAACGAAAGAGGCTAAACAACTCTCTTGAGGGTACAGAAACCTGCTTGTACTGCTCGAGCAGAGGAGAAATTGTAACACGCTGCTAGATGGTTAGCTGAACAATAGGCCAAGCTTTGGGAGGAAACCCATGGGGCAGGCGCCAGAAAGTTATTATTTGGCAAATCCTCCATCTGATACCATTAAGTGTTTCCAAACACTCCATCCAAGCAGAACATGGCCTTGCAACAAAACTGAACAGTTACTCTCGAGCTGACCTTGTCTCCACCAATAGTTCAATAGTAAAATGAATGTCAAAATGGGACAAAATATAAAGGGGAAACACCTCCCCACTAAAGAGAGCCTCAAGCCCTGCAGACCTCAATAGGGGCATAAAGTATCATTTTTTTTTAAAATTTTTTTTTATTCCTCATGTCGAGAGAAACATTTCTGCAGCTTAATCAGCCCGGGTATTGGGTGGAGCAATTGTTAATGGGGAAAGCAAAAACCTAAGGAAAGGACTGAGTTGTCCTAAAACTAACTAAGGTAAAGGGCGCCAGAATTTTAACTAAAAGATGAAGGTTAACACCAGAGAGATGGCTAGAAGGAGGTACAACCCCCACATGAGTCTGTTAATAACTACTTCCTCACACTCTTTTCTTTAAAGTACTTAATAAATAAATAAAATAAAATATATAAAGTATATAAAATATCCAAGGAAGAGGGGTTACGCCCTCACAGGGGTCCGAACCGCCGGCCCTTATAGAAGCTGATATCTACTGAGCTATCCAGGTTACTGACAATTCTGAAAAACGCAAATGTGTTCCAGTCAACACTTAAACATATTGCTTAGCAAAAGAGTACACTGAGCAAGTGCACACTCAACTGCTCACCCAAGCAGGGTGTGGCAACCAGCAGTACACGAGGGAGCACCTCGCAGTAGAATCCAGGCAAAGCCTGAAACCGAGCAGGTTATGGCATGCTTACAGAAAAAACATCTGCCATATGCAGCACACAAACAAAGCTGCCGACCTTAAGGGAGGAATACACTGAGCAAGTGTGCCTCCATCTGCTCGCCCGAGCAGGGCGTGATAACCAGCAGTACACGAGGGGGGAACCTCGCAGTAGAACTCAGGCAGAACCTGAAACCGGGCAGGTTATGGCACACAAACAGTTAAGGTAATCACCAACGCCATATGCAGCACACAAACAAAGTTGCCAACTTTAAGCGAAGAACACAATGAGCAAGTGTACCTCAAACTGCCCACCCGAGCAGGGTGTGGAACCAGCAGTACACAAGGGGTTTACCTCGCAGAAGAACACAGGCAAGCCTGCAACCAAGCAGGTTTATGGCTCCCATACAGTGAAAGAAATCACCAATGCCATATGCAGCACCTAACCAAAGCTGCCGACCTTAAGGGAGGAATACACTGAGCAAGTGCACCTCAAACTGCTCACCCGAGCAGGGTGTGGAACCAGCAGTACACAAGGGGTTTACCTCGCAGAACAACACAGGCAAAGCCTGCACCGAGCAGGTTTATGGCACCTACAGTGAAGGTAATCCTTTATGCCATATGCCGCGCTTAAACAAAACTGCAGACTAGTAGCGCAACAGGCACTGGAGCGCGGGTTTCAAACATATAAATTACAAAACATTCATATTCAATAGTAATTAAAATTATATATAATCTTGTTAAAGTGAAAAAATGCGGACTGGGCTGTCTCAAGTTGTCTCGCATAACTAGGGTGACCAGGCAACCCGGATTTCATTTTAGAAACCCCCTCCAGGATTTGCATGGTTGGGCGGTATGGTAAATAAAAATGTAATTATTTTCCCCAACACGTTCAGAATTTTTAAGTTGGAGGACTGGTTTGAACCTCGAACCTTCCAGGTACCAGTGACAACCCCTACTAACTGTGCTACAGAGACTGGATTCAAAATAATAGAAAAGAAGGAAACATAGGAAATATAGCGGACCAAGCACGCCCGCAGCACCTGGCAGTCCCAGGTGTAATTCAAAGGAAAAAAGAGACGTAAATTTAACCAATATACATTTTAAAATATCCATGATGGTCCGGACATTTTATTAGAACTCAGGTACCCAGCCTCCCAACACCAAGCACTTAGCCGTTGAGCCACTGCAGGGTGTGCTATCCAAAGGAACACTGCAGCCCACAAAAGGGCTTTGTACTCGGGTCAGCACTGCAGGCCCCGAATAAGCTAATTAGACACACTTGGTGGGCTAAACCAAACAAAATAGAGGCTCGCGTGCACTGGCCTTGTAGCTTATCAGCTTCAGTCAGACATGCGATGGCCGTAAACCTAAAATAAACAGAAGAGGAATGCTCGCTCGCGCCTGCACGAAGCATTAGCAGCTTCTGACAGCCCATAAATCTTTATATAAAGAGACCAGCTGTGCGCCGGGTCTGAAGCAAAGCTTCCATTCAGACCGGCGCGCACAGGATAAAAGAAAACAATACACGCTTAAGCATAACGCCCAGGGGCAAACCAGCGCAAGAGTTGGAAAGTTAAACAAACAGTACATTATAATATAAAGGTACTTAAATGTACACCAAGAAATGCTACAAGCACACAATTTTTCTTCCATAATATAACCCATTAAGGTTTAACTTCTACTGCCAACAAGCAAGGCACAAACTGAAAGGAGTGACTTAGCTGTGTGGTGTCAGCAGCAAAAAAGAGGGGTTGGGTTTAGAGTAATGGACTTATATAAGGAAGGGTCCCGGCTCATTGGTCTCCGGCAGGGCATGACCTGTCCTCCATGATGGATTGGGGAGTCCCCCCTTGCATTGACATCGAACTCTATTTAGTTCTGTTTTCAAACATTTTTGTTTGTAAAAGTTTTTTCTTTGCTGCTGCGGTTTTAGAGTAAAGATCGTATTGCATAATATGAGCCTCCTGTCTTGTCATAGAATTATGCCCTTGATGATAGAAGCATGAATTTTGACACACTTTTAGACCACACCCTAATGAAAATTTTTGACTATGAGGCCATTTCAGATTGTTCCTGTAACAGAGTCGGCAGCCCTTTTAAAAAATGACGATTAGTCATTTAGGTATCTTTATTTTTGTAGCTATTCATTGTTCACTCATTTACTTGTCATGTGGTGCCTATTGTACACTTTAGAAGTATAAATGAAGCCTAATAATAAATAATAATGGTGTTTTCCCCATTAATTTACAGCAGAATATATAAAGTCATTGATTTAGTCAAGTGTAGAAAAACAAGAGCATTAACAATTATTGATTGATGTTTATGTAATATAAATACAGTGCCTTATATTACTGATATTTATGTTATTGTTCATTATTGAATGAATATTGATACTATCCCTCAAGTAGATTATTGGTAATAACCCCTCCTCCCTTATTTCAGTCAGTACAAAGAGTGGCACAAGTACAAAGAGCAGCCTTCCTACACTTGCACTGTAGTGTGCAGTCTTTTGCCACTTCATAAGAGTTCTCTGCAAGCTTGCGTAACCTCTGGCAGGGTTGTCCAAGATATTTTCCAACCACCTTCATCCTTCTTTGTCCACCACCAATCACTTGGCAGTGGAAGCTGTGGCGTTGGGATCATGGTTTTGACCCAGCAGTAATCAGTCTGGTAGACAGCTCTTTTTGTACTGTATGGTGAATGAGCACATCTTGCGTGAGAGGTAGATCGTCAATTGCTTTACCCCGCTGCTTGTACAGACATTTTGAAAAACTACAAATCTCTCCAATGGCTTCAGCATTTCTTCTAATTCCTGCTGACTAGGCCTGTCAGCCAATCAGCAAAAAGCTATGGTGACATCTATGTACGCATTTCAGGTGTCCCATGCAGTCCTCTTGCCTCTTCTTCCACGAAAGGACACAGTGTCACACCCAGTTATTGCATGAAACATCAGTAAGACAGTACAACAATCAGGACCCAAAGCTCTTGCTAACTCATGAGCGGCAAAGTACCGGAAGTTCTTCCCAACTCCAAGTGCAACCCATAGTTCCTCAAGGTTCAGATGTGATGGTGAAAACTACCACGTCAGTGTCCACAGTGTGTATTTCGGCTTTGTTATAGACTTGCTGCACAGCATCACATAAATGGAGTAGGATGTGAGTGTCTGCTTCTTCGTGTGAGCATGGACCCAGTCCCAAGATTTATAGAAAGAACATTGGTACTATTTGTGGTAATTACCTACTTGTACGTGTCAATAACTACTAATGTTTTTGGCAAGAGAACAAGTAATTCTTTTTTTTATCAACCCAGAGAAAATCCTCCCAATTTTTAGGAAGTGCATTTCTTGGTTCAAAACATTTCTGAACACCTTTTCCCCTTTTGCTGTGGGTGTTACTCTTCAAGCTGTCAGGCCTGTACACCTCCCAGATGATATCTAGCCTAGTAACATGTTGAAGTTCAGATTTGATGTAGGGGATGAACACAGTGGTTCATAGTGATAATATCGAATTAAAAAATCTCGAAAACAAAAATCTCGAATACAAAAGGCCGAAAAAAAAAATATCGAATTTTTTTTTCAATGTGTTTTTTTTGAAAATGGGGGGGTTCCCCCCCAACCCCCCTTTTTTTCCTTTTTTTTATTTTACCCCTTTTTTTTACTTACCTGACCCCAAAAACATATATAAATAAATAAATAAAAAATTCGATATTTTTTTTTTCGATATTTTGGTTTCGGGCTTTTTGTCATTCGAGATTTTGTTTTCGAGATTTTGACTGTCCACCGAACACAGTACAGTCATAATTATCGAATGTTTTCGCAAATCCTGGTCGCTGCATGTTGACAATTACAGCACTGTCAAGGATGGTCCTTTGGACAGTTTGGAAGTAGTGTTTTTTACGGGTTTTTACGGGTATGAGTTCTTCCAGGCAAATCAATAAATCAGACGTTGTTCCAGTTCTTAGACTCCCTAACTTCGACAGTGCTGGATATTAGGCTTGGTTTTAGGTGTCTAAAGAAATCATCAAGATATTCACTAAGTATCTATGATGCAATATAGCATCTAGTAAAAGGTGAGCAGTAATTCCTCACCGATGTCAGTGGTAACTGTTTACTGGACATTACATGAACTAGAGGATGGCTGAAGAGGTGGAGGTTATTCCGCTTAATAGGATCTGCAATATGTTTAGTTTGATTAATAAGCATGTCGCTGACACATAACTCATACTGGTCAACTCCAATTTGTTCAATATTTAGTAATGTGTCTGCAACTTCTGGAGGTACTATATTTCTACTGTGAAGTACCATTAGATCACATCTGGTTTCACTAAATGGGTTTCCAATGTCGTGTATTACATGAGTAAGAGGCGCAATGTCTTTTGCAAAAGCCATCTGTGAATGCTTGTCACATGGTGACGCTCATCTTTTCCCCATCCCTTAGTCTTTGTAGAATTACATTCTTTAATTCAGCAGGCCATCTCAGGCCCAGAGACCATTCAATGATGCAGAGATGCTGGGTTTTCTGTCAGGCTCGCAGCCCCTCCATTGCCTTTGACTGAAGCCAGAGAACACACGCTTTGACTTTTTTTGTGAAAAACATTCCTTTTATGAATTCTGCATAGGTGTTAGGGTGATTTTTTAAGTGAAACCATAGCTCATAAGTGGACAGGAATGAATTGGCATAGTGAATATGGTCCAAGGAAAAGAACCAGGGAACGATCATGGATAGCGTCTCTAAATAGGGCTGTAAATCTCCTTCTCGTATCGCTCTTAAAAAGGTCATCAAAAGGAGTTCTAGTTTTAAATTGATATACCAGAATCTAAACTGGGTACATACATCACTTCTTTCTTTACCAGGGATGTCATTTCACCAAAATGACAGGTGTAGTGGAAATGACATCACAATGACACACCCCAATGAGTGACATCACAGGAAGTGATGCCACTTGACCCCACCCCGTGTGAAATCACATGAAGTGATGTCATTCGACCCCACCCCCATGTGACATCACAGGAAGTGGCATCATAAAGAAAAATATGGTTACGATATCATTGTATTTCGACATTTCATACAAGAATGGATAATCATATGTAGCAGCGTATCAAGGCCTATGTTGCCATGGGAAGTGTATGAACCCAAATCCCCTCTTTATGTGGATCAGCCCTGTTGTTTCAACAGGACTACAGAGCGAGATCACATTCTGGGGGACAGGGGCGGATAGGTGGGTATAGGGATAGGGGAAAGCCAGGGTAAAAGGGGAGAGGTAGAATATTTCAATCCTAGTGATTTGCCCGCGGCTGAAAGTACCACGGGCAAATCGTTCGCATGAGAAAGATGCGAACTACCAAAAGTTTGCACCTTTCTCATGCAAACACACATACATTCTCATGCACACACAACACACAACACACCCATAACGCCCTCCCACCCACACCCTCAGCACACCCCCACCCACACCACCAACATAAACAAACCCCACTTACCTTGTCGTCACACTGGGTTCCTGCAGCGCCAGTTCCCTTTCACTTCTGTGATCGGGAACCGGTGCTGCAGGGTCCTTTTGTTTTCTTTTTTTTTTTAAACGGAAGGCTGCGGGGTTGTCCCCCGCAGCCCCCGCTCACTATACCATAAAGTATAGTGAGCGGGGCGATGCGGGGGACACCCTCGCAGCCCCCTTTCATTTTTTTTGCAATGCTACCATCAAAGGTTTGGATTTTTGGTGTTCGAACCTTTGGTGGTAGCATTTTTAGAACAAATGGTCATTGCGACCATTTGTTTACGTTAAAATTGACCTAAACCGAATATTTCAACAGATAACATGCATTCTTCTAGTTGATGGCATACACAGTCTTCAATGATTTTGGCACTTACCCCATTTTCTTCTGGTTCGACAAGTTACCTGCAGTGTTGTGTTGTACTGTTTGCAGTTGTTTCATGGACTTCATCATTCTGGCACAAAACAGCCAGACGCCTCCGATTTTCATCTCCTTCAGATCCTACAGCTAAGTTTAAAATGGGTTTGATTAGTGCATTGGCAAATACTGCTACCTGATAGTCTTCCTGTTCTCTTCAAAGTGCTTGCATAAGTCAAGAGGGACAAAACATTTCAAGTTCTTGTTCCTTTACATTACTAGTATCGCGTTCTCACACTTTCAAACAAGTATAATTTTTTGGTTTCAGGTACACATCCTACCATACAAGGTCTGCAGAAGTTTGGTGTGTTACAACCAAACCTGATTACCAACATTGAAAACCTGTTGTTCCACGTATGCAGTGCTTCTGCATTGCCATTTTAGTGGGGCCTATATGTCACACATCACAGTTTGGAATTGTAAAGATGAAGGGCTACATTCCCTTTGTTGTCTCCGCGCTTGCTCGTTGTTGCTCAGCACTCAACACCACACTGGCACGTGTCATCAATAACCATTTATTTGTTTCTGCAATAGAAGCAGCCATTACATCTGACCACCCTATCCATCAATTATGGATAGATTATTGGATGTGAACATCTGCAAGAGCTTGCTGACAAACTCACCTCTTGGCTGGGATTAGATAACATATTAAACTGTTGTTTATTGTCAGGCCAAAAACTCAACTGGGAAGCCGGGGAATTCCAATACTAACAATCCCCTGTCAGCAGGCACCTCAAATTGTTTAGTATTGCCATCAGTTCCCAAAAGGTCTCGGGCATTTATTATTAAGACTTATTTCTACTTGTTATAACATACTTGATAAAAGCTCTTGACAGCAGGCATTGCCTTCCCAGTCATTGTGGCATCTGCCAGGTTGGAAATGACACACACACACACACACACACACGCACGCACGCACGCACGCACGCACGCGCACACACACACACACACACACACACACACACACCCCCCTCCCCTTTCTTCCACTTATCTTTGTTAGAGGGCTGCAGAGGAAGCCTCTGCACAGGCGGTTAGGAGGCATGTAGGCTTTATTGGATGTTCAGTGTGGCCCTGGTATGAAAGCCACTGCACTACGTGTAATAGGAACAATAACAGTGCACGGCCAGGCTGTTGCATGGCAAACCAGTACAACATACCGAAACATGCAAAAAAAAGAACATGCAATGGTGCATAGCCTTGGGGATTTTCCACTACAAATGAACGACGGTCAATACAGCAAACAAAATTCCTTAAAAACATTATTTGCACTGGGAGAAATGACCAGGACTACAGAAAACATGGGCTGAAAGAATTTCCAGTAGAGTCATTTTTGCTCTATTGATAATTATATTTGCACCAGTAAAAGGCCATGCCCCTGATTCGCAAGGCGTTTTTAATGAGATTTTTCATTTGTAAAATGCTTCGTGAATCAGGCTCTGTGTTATCAAAAGATCTGTTGTGCTTGTAAGAAAGGTAACTGATGTCCACAGCTCACTCAATCCATTTCCAGTAGTAATACGCAACAGCATATCTTGTTCTACATTCCTTCAGCCTCATGCGTATTTCTATGACCAACATGCTGCGACTGGAGCAAACAACATGTTCCTACTACACCCACAATTTTTTTACTGCGTTTCAGAGTCCAGTTTATTGCATAATATAAACGTTTTGTTCAGTAGTTGCAGTTAAAAGTTGTCTCTGTTGAATGCATAGTTCTGACTTATCCTGATTAATTGCTATTCCTGACATGTTTGCCTAAAGGCGCTGCACATTCAGATTCTGTTGACAAAGTATGCACTGTCCAATTTGAGCATGTTTTGCCATGACATTTATTAAGCGATTACAGTACCTGGTCTTTTTATTCTGCGCGTTTTCCTGTTTGCTCATCTGTCCTTCTTTACTACTAAATGTCAGCCAGCTACAGGCACACCAAACTACTGTCTGACCAAGCTAAAAAGGCTGCAGGCGTACCTGGCGCAGATATGAGCACAGCACACTCACACACGACAATGAGGACCCACTGGCAACCATCCCACACCCAGGCCAGCACACTCACTCACCCCTGACCTGATGTGGTGTTACTTACCGTGTTTCAGTCAGAGCAGGCTTGACTTCGCCAAGGATCTGTCATCAGCCGTTTCCTATTCCCCGGCCCTCTTGGAGCGTGTTAGGAAAGATTTCTTAATTGTAGGTAATTTTCCTTCCATGTGGCAACCCCTAAACTTTTTGCTGTTGTTTTTCACCCTGATCTAGACTTTGCCAGAGAAGCGCAGCCTTCCGCCGCACTCCTCTGGGCTTTCGCTCCATTCTTACGGGGAAACTGACATGCCCTTAAGACAGTCAGTACTGGGAAACGTTGTTTTCCGTAGTTCTTTTCTCATGTTGCAGCTTTCGCGCAACATGGCACAAGAAGGCACTGTAAGCTAAGTTAATGCTCTCTTGGGTCGCTAGTCACTCTACAGGCCCTAGAAACTCTCATTGGATTGTTAACGAACGGTGCAAGTGAATCACGGATGGGACTGGTGGCAGCGATTGTTTCTTTGTGTTTTGAGCTCCTTTTGGCTGTTTAAACGCGTTTCTTGCGCTTAGCCCAAAATGGTGCCCTGGCTTCCAAAATGGCCAGACCACAAGGCCCTTTGTCCTGCCCGCTGACCGTCTTGCCCCCTTCCCCTTCCCCAGGTCGAGCCGACCCGGGGCCTTCCTTATTTGGGCATGTACTTTCCAGTGAAACACAGATGCTTTTGCGGGCTTCTACAGGCCTGGTGTGAGCCTCCAGGATATGGGCTGGGATGTCTGGTCCCAATACACATCCTCGGTGCCAGAGAGTCTAGTCTAATGTGTCTTGAATGCCTGGGAGCACAGTGGTCCATTATAGGTCCACGTATGGTGTGAGTGTTTTGTGAGCAGATCTCCCATTGGGTCCTCTCCGTTTTTGGGAACTCTGGATAAGAGGAGGCTGGAAACACCACTACCATGTCGATCTCCTGAGTTCTCACGAACTGCGGATACAGGAGCCAAGTATCCTGCAACTAAGAGGCTGAACCGAGGAATCACTGGTGATCCGCTGAAGGACTGCTCCTCTGCACTGCTGTCGCCCTGTGAGACCATTCTGCCTCTGATCGAATGAGAAGGCCTGTACTGGTACTTCGACCCTTTGGAATAGTGGGAACAACTATTCTCGGCATCTTCATCATCTCCTGCATGTAAGCCTTCGGAAGCGTCTCTGGGCCATCCAGTGGACTGACCAGTTTACCCAGGAGTCTTGCTCTGTCACCGCCGTCAGGTTGCTGCTGTATTCCGAGTCCTTGACACTCTCACATGATTCGTACACTTGGCATTCCCAGGTCTGAAGTGAGAAGTGTACATTGGGCTGAAATACACACAGCCGCTTCGTTGCCCTGCTGTGGTAACAATCTGTGCGGGTTCACTGCGATTGGGACATCCTCAACTCTAACTTCTGTTGCCGCGGAATCTACATGACGCCGAGAAGTCCCCTGCTTGTATCTGAACCTGCCAGCACTGAAACTGACGTGGAGAAGCCTGGGTCTGCCTGCATCGGGGACCGGTGAGTAGCAACGCTAGGAACCGGTCGCCCTCCTCCAGTAGCCTGTAGCTTTTCCTCGCAGTGTTAAACAGCACGCCTTTTTCGCACTCGCGCTCTGCTCTGCCCACAAGTGGAGGCCACGCTTGAGTAGCGGAGATCTGTCCGCCCTCCTTTGTTCACCGCTCTGAACTACCTGATTTCCTTGAAGAGACTCCCCATGGCCCGTTGGCACCAGGGTGTGCAGGTACTTTTGAGCACAAGGCTCCACTCTTCGTAGGGCTCGGACTTCCTTCTATTTAGGTGGCCTCTGGAGGCAAACTGGGTCTAACGATTACTTGCACTGCCTGTTTTCCTCCCCATCTAGGTGGTCTGCATATTTCGTGCTTCAAACTCTTTAGACCCTTGGGTAATTGTATATATATTGTATTTGATTGTGATGTGTTGGTTTACTTGAGTTTTACCGTGATTCTTTACTATGGTCAATGTTACAAAGGCCTTGTAATAAATGTGTCTATATTTTTAATATAACACCTGCTTGGAGTAATTTGTAAGCGTCCTTGCTTTGTGTGCTCATTGCGGGCTTTCAGTCACCCTCACCCCTCTTGAGACCTAGTCTTGACCGCCGCCATCGCTACCCTGATTGGTCTGGCTTGTCCAGAGGTTACCCTGTTCCAAGAAACTAGGCTGGCCTTCTGAACCTCTGCCCCTCCAGGACAGAGTTCAGAAATCCATCTTAACAGAGCGGCAGTGTTGTACCCCTGCTGCTGGCACACATGAATGGGCTGGGTGTGTCGCAGGTGGAGAGCTGTTCCGCTTCCCCTTTCATTCATTTATTTCTCAGGCAGATTGAATCCAGACCCCTTGGCTGGCCCCCAGCAGTTCCCAACAGCTGGGGGGCTAGCTGCTGTTGAGGCCTAGTTCCAGCGGCTGTGGGTTCAGCCCGGGGACGGGATGCCGGGAAGCCGGGAAGTCCTGTACCCGTCTAGGGTCGATGACTTGCCTTCCCCCATGTTGGTGTTCCTGCACAGACGCGAGCAAGATATGAGATGGAGAACTAGTTGATGTAACTCCATTTTTAAATTAAGGTATATACATCGCAGGAGCTCGACGACACGAGCGCCACGCAGAGGACTGGAGTACTGTGCCAAACATGTGCTGCTGAAACGACGAGACAAAATGGAGGAACCCGGCACACACACCCACCACCATGCTTGCTAGCTGCGGCCACGCCCCCTGCATTCCAATTGGAGGAATGTAGAGGTCACAAAAGGTTGACAGAGGTTGCAAAAGGTTGACAGAGGTCGCAAGCTAATCAGCAGAGGTCGCTCTTGCGACCTCTGGCGATCCACGAATGACGTCCCTATTCTTTACACCAGAATTCAAGTGACTTAACCTGACTGCAATCCTCAAGGTCTTAGCTGTATTCATTGTAAGCCTGCTGCAGAAGTAAGTAGCGACTACTGGCTGTGATTTTCTGAGCCCTACGGTTTCACATAGGAACCTTTTATTAACAAATCCACTTTTCTAGTGCTCGAGTCCACCCACTTTCATCTAAGAGATTACCAAGAACCGTGAGAACTGTCATCTCAATATTCAGCCCACCAAATATTACAATGGGCCTCATTACAAGTGTGCTGGTCTGGTCTTAGTAGATAGGCAAAGGAGATTCCCGTTCTCAATTGTGCCGAAGGCTCTTTTAGACTCATATGACTGACATCTCACCAAACTGCTGTACATTAGTAACTGTGCAACAGTGAAGATTGTTTGTGGCATTTTTGAAGCAATTTACTATGCTTTAATATTGGGCTGTTAGTAACCATAGCATCCAGAGCTGACAGAAATGCTGGCACAGAGACTTCCTGACACTTGTTTCCAAAAGGCTATCCCGTTCATTCATCGACAGTAATTACTTTGTGCTAATTTACCTCGAAGTAAATACTTTGAAATTACTTCCATTAATATGGGTAATTACGGGGTGAAAAGGGGTGGGGATGGTTTTCAAAGTAACATTTCAAAGTAATGACTTTGTAGTATCTGTGCCAAAAAAGGGCCTGCATTCAGGCATGAGTATCTGGTGCGTCCAACAACACGGCTGAACTTTTCAAAATCTTCAGGGAACTTGCCAACCCGTCCGCAGTATCCTCTGCACCTACTGCATCCCAGGCCCTTTGCAATGCACTCACCACTCACTTCACCTCCAAAACCCAGGACATACTGAAAGCCTTGTCAGACACTCTTCCAACCCATGCCCCCACTTGCCGCCCATGACCACTCACCCCCCTCTTTCCTCCTTTTCCTCCTTCGCCTATGTCTCTCCGGAAGAAGTCACCAGAGCTGTCAACTCCATGAAGATCTCTTCCAAACAAGTTGCCCCTTGCTCATCGAGAACCGTCAAGGACAACATTTCCTCTCTCGTCCCTATTCTTGCTGATCTTTGTATCCATTTCTTTGCTAGTGGTTCTTTTCCATCTTCCCTCAAGCACTCCCTTGTGCACCCCCCCCTTACAAAACCATCAGCAGGCGCTTTCTGTCCAGTCAACTATCACACTATCTCATCACCATTTTCCTGGGGAAACTGCTTGAGAAGTTGGCCCTGCCCTAACTCAATTCTCACACTCAACTTGTTGGCGGTCTTCACGACCATCAATCTGGATTCTGAGCATCCAGAGGCACAGAAACTGCTCTTATGAACACCCATGAAGAACTGCTTGCATCTCTTGATTTCAACTCCCCTGCTGTCCTCATCCTCCTTGATCTCTCTTCTGCATTTGGCACACTGAACCACTCCATCCTCATAAAAAGGCTCCATGACACCTTTTGTATCTTGGAGCAGGCAGTGGACCGGCTGACCTCCTTCCTAACTGACCGATCTTCCAAAGTAATTCTGGGCACCTTCTCCTCCCCTACTTCCTTCTCCACCTGTGGTGTCCCCTAGGGTTCCATTCTTTCACCTTTGCTCTTTAACATCTACCTTATTCTGCTGACATGCCTCATTTCCTCCTTCTCCCCCAACTTCCAGTACTATTCTGATGACATACAACTCTTCTTCAAACTTCATGCAGACACCCTTGTACCTCCATCATCCCTGACTGCCTCTGAGCCATCCATGTATGGTGTACTTCTAATGATTTCTGACTCAATGCCAGCAAAATAGGGATTCTTCCTATTGGGACCCCGGCACTCGGCTTCGTCCCTTCTCTCTGGCCTTCTTACATGGGCTCTCTCCCTGCTGCCTCCTTGGAAGCTAGAAACCTCTGAGTCATCTTCGACTCCTCTCTCTCCTTCCTCCTTCATACTTAGGACATTGCCAAGAAGTGCCACTTTCAGCTTTTCCTTCTGAAAGGAATTCTACTTTTCCTCCCCTTCCCCAGAGACTCAATGTTACCCAGGCTCTGGTTCGCTATAGGCTTGACTATTGTAATAATCTCCTCCTTAACCTACCTTCGTCCAATCTGCGACCCATCCAGCTAATCCAGAATTAGGCAGCAAGACCTATCCTTGGCCTCAAGCCCAGGGACGGCCTCTCTCCTGCCCTACAAAGTCTTCACTTACATTCAAATCCCTCTGCATCACTACAAGGCTGCTGGCACCGGGGACCTGTCATAATCACCAGGGAAGCTGGTGGGAATGTTCACACATACATATTCTTAGGAACGCAGGATCTATCCCGCTCAAATGTGAAGGTCTAATTAGGCATCTGTACCTTCAAATTGACCAAATTGATCCATCACAGAAGCATGCTCAGACTCACTACTGCCCAGGACTAAGAATCCAGATAAGGATATTGTTATAACTAGGATCGTATGGAACTACGGTGCATTCAGATTGCTATAAATGCTCATTCTTAGTGAAGAAATAAGCCTTGTTTGGACAACTAAGCCGTATCATATCTGAGGAAATTACTGCCAGCTGGCTGCCCTTCGATGCTGATGTTTGAACTTGTATCAGGACTCCAATCACATTAGGCTATTTAAATTGGACCTCTCAGATATTTGATGACTACCATCCAATAGAGGACCTGAACAAATACTTATCTACGCCTTGAGGACGACCGATTGGTCGAAACACGCATCGGCTGTTGATCTATTGGACTTTGTTAATAAATTACATATCCTCGGAAACAGTTGTAGAAAAATCCTTGGATCTGATACATTGGAACTTTGTGGATGTGCAAGTTGGGAACTGACTGATCTTTTGGATCCTTGCACAGTATAACAACAATATATTGCGGTTGACAAATACATACACAAACCTCAAACTCATACAGCAGTCAGGGCAAAAAGGACAAGGAAAGGTGAAGGGTGGACTGTATTGTGGAGTAACTGGCGTTCTGCAGAACCATTAGCCCTGTCTTAACATTACTAGAAATTGTGGGATGATTTTTGACCCACTCTGCTGTGCTATGCGGCATCACCTTGCCAGTTATGGGGAAAGAAACAGCAACAATGGTGGCAAAACCCTTGTGCGCTCCAAAAAACCTACAAAAACCTACAAAAACCTACCAAACCGTGTGCTTCAGCACACAAAAATAGGGATGCATAACCTGCCACCCATGGTGCATGTGCAGAGGAAATAGATCACACCCTGCAGAAATGTGCCAGTGGCTTCCATGACCAGCCAAGAGAGTGCAGAGAGAAAAGCAGCACTTTGCAAATAAAACCCAAAAATGTGCCTACAAATGACATTTGCTTTGTTGCCAAAAACTCCAAAATGCCTATAACACAACACTTTCAACATTCATAATCTTGCCTGGTGCTAAAATCCATGTATCAAATGAAACATTGTGAAACATACAAAGTCTGGAAACTAACAGCCTCTATGCCAAAATCTGGGTGCAGTACCCGGGGCCACCAGAATGACAGCTGTCAAAGAGGACTGAGAAAGATTTAAAATGACCTAAAACTCAAAAGTCTGCTGAATTAACAAACATAAACAGGATTGTTGCCAAAAGGGATGCACATTTGAGTTGTGTTTTTGATTCCACAGATTTTAAGGCCAAGAAAGAAATGTATTTGTATGTGATGCAACAGATGCAGCTTTTTCTAAGTTTAAAAGTTAATTAGCCTGGCCGGGGCTGCCAGAACTGGAAAAGCATGTTTCTTCCTGGAAGGAGGGCCTTCCTCCTCAGCAGAAACTCATGGGGAGGTGTCAAGTTTTGGGTAGCCCAGACATTTGTCTACAGAGAGCAAAGGAACAATGACCAAGTGCAGCCCAGGAAATGAGAAGTGTGAAAGGGGGTCATAAATGGCCTCTGGAAGGAGCAGGCAAGGAGCTGGGATGCCTTGGACTGCAGGGAGACAAAAAGAGGCAGAGCCAAGCGACCATAAGTCAGTGCCTGATAGATCCAGTTAAATGGTCCAGAATCCTGACGGTCCAGAATCCTGACGGTCCAAAATCTTAAATCCATTTTGTTTTGTGAGTAGTCACAAGAAGCTAGAAACTGTTGATTCCCGTGCATTATCTTGTCCCCTCCTAACCTCTGAAATATCCTTACTTCCATAATCAGTAATATTGTTTGAATCTGCAGTGAAATCTTATTCTGTCTATCTGTAAAAGCATCCTTTTCCTAGTCATTTTGTCAACTTTGATCTATTAATTTCATTCGAGTGACCAGCCTAGCGCTCCAAGGTGGACAATGAGGAAGCAGGACTGAGTCGCGAATCACTCCGGACTCTTACCTGTGCCATCCTGGTAGCTTAGCTTGGATGCTCTAGTCCATAGTCAATATTTTTCTGATTTTAAAACTAAAGACTCTTTCCATTCTAGCACCTATGTCGCAAAAATGACCTTTACTAAAACCGCCATATCTCCCTCAGTTTTTCTGATAAAAAACGAAATTTCAACTTCTACTTGTAGCTAACATCCATATTTATCCATAGCATCCAACGCATTTCGAAACAGTGCGGTTCTCCCGTTATCACGAATATCGCGCACAGAAAAGTTTGCTGCGATTTTACAATCCTGAGAAATTTTACACGTGTAAAATAGATTTAAACTGCTTCCGACTTGGATTTTCAGATTGCAAATGTTTTCTGCTGACTAAATCATTGCTTATGCATTTGTGCAACTGTTCAAAGCGGCTCCCATAGGAATTTACAACAATTTAAGCATTTTTCCACACATTTAGGGGCCGATTCATGGAACAAACGTGCGCCGAAAATCTTCGCGCAAGCAGGCGCAAGCAGGCGCAAGCGGAAAAAAACAGGCGCACGCGCACGCGTGCGATTCATGGAAGTCCCTGCGCATGTACACCTCGGGATGTGCGCCAAACCCGTGCATGGTGCACAAGTCGCTGCAACATCCGGAAAGGCATGCGCGACGCGCACAGTGAAAGCGCACAACCTCGGCGCATACACCAGAAAGTGGGCGGGACACGGGGCATAACGCGCGGAATGGGGAACAACGCGCAAAAATAAGGGCGTAACTGGGGATGTACTGCAGGGAAGCAGACGGAACGCCCACACGCACTCGAACCACACGTATTCATGGAATCGAATAGGGCAAAGCCACGCACAGCCAAAGAAACGCACAAGCTGAAACACGTCCGCCACACGAAGGCAGGCGGTAGAGTCCCAGCGCATCACAAAAGTGGCAACATACAGCACTTGGGCCTGTGCGAGCGGGGTACGTGTATTTCGGGGGCGCGCGGGAAGTTACACACGCGATTGAGCGGGGTACGTGTATTTCGGGAGTGCACGGGAAGTTACACACACGATTGAGCGGGGTACGTGTATTTCGGGGGCGCGCGGGAAGTTACACACGTGATTGAGCGGGGTACGTGTATTTCGGGGGTGCGCGGGAAGTTACACACGCGATTGAGCGGGATACGTGTATTTCGGGGCGCGCGGGAAGTTACACACGCGATTGAGCGGGGTACGTGTATTTCGGGGGTTTGCGGGAAGTCACAAACGCGATCTCATCAGGGTACGTGTATTTCAGGGTGCGGGGGAAGTATCCCACGCAACATCAGCAGGGTACGTGTATTCCAGGGGTGCGCGGGAAGTTCCACACGCGATCTCATCAGGGTACGTGTATTACAGAGGTGCGCCGGGAGCAGCACACGTGAATTGCACGTGTGGGTCCTCCCAGGTGTTCCCTATACACCCTCGACGGCCCTTGCAGGTGGCTCACACCACAGGGGCCTACCCAGCACATGTCCTGCAGGCACCCCATCCACCATGGCCATGCCCACCAGCCAACCCACATGTCAACTTGCACTACTGCCCACCAACGCATGTCCCCCTGCACCCCCAGCCACCAGGGGCACCCACCACCAGGCCCCCACCCATGTCTCCCAGCACCCCCTCCCCCCAGCCCCCAGGGGCAGCCTCCACCAGGCCCCACCCATGTCTCCCACCACCCCTACCCCCCAGCAGTGCAGGGGCAGCCTCCACCAGGCCCCCACCCATGTCTCCCAGCACTCCCACCCCCCAGCGACCAGGGGCAGCCTCCACCAGGCCCCCACCCATGTCTCCCACCACCCCCACCCCCCAGCAGTGCAGGGGCAGCCTCCACCAGGCCCCCACCCATGTCGCCCAGCACCCCCACCCCCCAGCCACCAGGGGCAGCCTCCACCAGGCCCCCACCCATGTCTCCCAGCACCCCCACCCCCCAGCCACCAGGGGCAGCCTCCACCAGGCCCCCACCCATGTCTCCCAGCACCCCCACCCCCAGCCACCAGGGGCAGCCTCCACCAGGCCCACACCCATGTCTCCCACCCCCCACCCCCCAGTCACCAGGGGCAGCCTCCACCAGGCCCCCACCCATGTCTCCCAGCACCCCACCCCCCAGCCACCAGGGGCAGCCTCCACCAGGCCCCCACCCATGTCTCCCACCACCCCCACCCCCCAGCAGTGCAGGGGCAGCCTCCACCAGGCCCCCACCCATGTCTCCCACCACCCCCACCCCCCAGCCACCAGGGGCAGCCTCCACCAGGCCCCCACCCATGTCTCCCACCACCCCCACCCCCCAGCCACCAGGGGCAGCCTCCACCAGGCCCCCACCCATGTCTCCCACCAACCCCACCCCCCAGCACTGTGGGGCACCTGCCAGCAGGCCCCCACCCATGTCCAACTCATGTTCCCCACCACCCCCACCCCCCCAGCACTGTGGGGCACCTGCCAGCAGGCCCCCACCCATGTCTCCCACCACCCCAACCCCCCAGCAGTGCAGGGGCAGCCTCCACCAGGCCCCCACCCATGTCTCCCAGCACCCCCATCCCCCAGCACTGTGGGGCACCTGCCAGCAGGCCCCCACCCATGTCCAACTCATGTTCCCCACCACCCGCACCCCCCAGCACTGTGGGGCACCTGCCAGCAGGCCCCCACCCATGTCCAACTCATGTCTCCCACCACCCCCACCCCCCAGCACTGTGGGGCACCTGCCAGCAGGCCCCCACCCATGTCCAACTCATGTTCCCCACCACCCCCACCCCCAGCACTGTGGGGCACCTGCCAGCAGGCCCCCACCCATGTCTCCCACCACTCCCACCCCCCAGCAGTGCAGGGGCAGCCTCCACCAGGCCCCCACCCATGTCTCCCAGCACCCCCACCCCCCAGCAGTGTGGGGCACCTGCCAGCAGGCCCCCACCCATGTCCAACTCATGTCTCCCACCACCCCCACCCCCCAGCACTGTGCGGCACCTGCCACCAGGCCCCCACCCATGTTCAACTCATGTTCCCCACCACCCCCACCCCCCAGCAGTGCAGGGGCAGCCTCCACCAGGCCCCCATCCATGTCTCCCACCACCCCCACCCCCCAGCCACCAGGGGCACCCACCACCAGGCCCCCACCCATGTCTCCCAGCACCCCCACCCCCCAGCAGTGCAGGGGCACCCGCCACCAGGCCCCCACCCAGGTCTCCCACCACCCCCACCCCCCCAGTCACCAGGGGCAGCCTCCACCAGGCCCCCACCCATGTCTCCCAGCACCCCCACCCCCCAGCCACCAGGGGCAGCCTCCACCAGGCCCCCACCCATGTCTCCCACCACCCCCACCCCTCCAGTCACCAGGGGCAGCCTCCACCAGGCCCCCACCCATGTCTCCCAGCACCCCCACCCCCCAGCACTGTGGGGCACCCTCCACCAGGCCCCCACCCATGTCTCCCACCACCCCCACCCCCCAGCAGTGCAGTGGCACCCACCACCAGGCCCCCACCCATGTCTCCCACCACCCCCACCCCCCAGCAGTGCAGGGGCAGCCTCTACCAGGCCCCCACCCATGTCTCACACCACCCCCACCCCCCAGCCACCAGGTGCAGCCTCCACCAGGCCCCCACCCATGTCTCCCACCACCCCCACCCCCCCAGCACTGTGGGGCACCCACCACCAGGCCCCCACCCATGTCTCACAGTACCCCCACCCCCCAGCAGTGCAGGGGCAGCCTCATCCAGGCCCCCACCCATGTCTCCCACCACCCCCACCCCACAGCACTGTGGGGCACCTGCCAGCAGGCCCCCACCCATGTCCAACTCATGTTCCCCACCACCCCCACCCCCCAGCACTGTGGGGCACCTGCCAACAGGCCCCCACCCATGTCCAATTCATGTTCCCCCCCCCCACCCCCCAGCAGTGCAGGGGCACCCACCACCAGGCCCCCACCCATGTCTCCCAGAACCCCCACCCCCCAGCCACCAGGGGCACCCTCCACCAGGCCCCCACCCATGTCCAACTCATGTTCCCCACCACCCCCACCCCCCAGCACTGTGGGGCACCTGCCAGCAGGCCCCTACCCATGTCCAACTCATGTTCCCCACCACCCCCACCCCCAGCACTGTGGGGCACCTGCCAGCAGGCCCCCACCCATGTCCAACTCATGTTCCCCACCACCCCCACCCCCCAGCACTGTGGGGCACCCTCCAACAGGCCCCCACCCATGTCTCCCACCACCCCCACTCCCCAGCAGTGCAGGGGCACCCACCACCAGGCCCCCACCCATGTCCAACTCATGTTCCCCACCACCCCCACCCCCCAGCACTGCGGGGCACCTGCCAGCAGGCCCCCACCCATGTCCAACTCATGTCTCCCACCACCCCCACCCCCCAGCACTGTGGGGCACCTGCCAGCAGGCCCCCACCCATGTCCAACTCATGTTCCCCACCACCCCCACCCCCCAGCACTGTGGGGCATGTGCCAGCAGGCCCCCACCCATGTCCAACTCATGTTCCCCAGCACCCCCACCCCCCAGCACTGTGGGGCACCTGCCAGCAGGCCCCCACCCATGTCCAACTCATGTTCCCCACCACCCCCACCCCGCAGCACTGTGGGGCACCTGCCAGCAGGCCCCCACCCATGTGCAACTCATGTTCCCCAGCCAACATGTCATCACAATCTAGATCCCTGGTCCCTATGGTCAGCCTCCAAATGCAAAACACCCACCCGAGTATTGCATCCACCAACTCATAATTTGCAATTACATCACAGAACACCAATTGCAAGTTCCGAAACAAACACATTTCCCTCACATACACCCAATGGGTGTCAGTGAATCTCAAAACACATATCATGAAATGCATGAAACCAATGAGATACCACACATTGAAGTTCACCAAAAAAATATGTATTAAAGGAAACATAAATAGAATAAAAAATGAAGAAACAGAAATGTGAATGTACAAAAATTAAAAGAAGCATGTCCGTGAAAAAAAGCAAAACCAAAAATAAAATTCCAAAGTAATGTTGTCCAAAGTCAATGTCCACAAAACAAAATCCAATGGGAAATAAAAAAGAAAGCCATTGCTCCATGGTTAAAAAGTGAAAAAAAAATACAATCCAACTGTGAACTATGTACATGGGAACAAGCCAGGGTCCATTATCCCAACAAAATAAAGGAAACCTATCTAACTACACTAACTAATAAAATAAACTATATACAAAAATGTGGCCAATGTCCGAAAGGTCCAAATAAAATCAAAATAAAAATGAAACCTAACACTACCTACATAACTATGTACAAGGGCAGCGGGCTAGTTTCACGGCTCACTTGTGGATGTCCCGGGCCGGGGCATCATCGAACTCCTCCTCAATGTCCCGGAGGCGGTCCTCCTCCATGGCCCGAGGGTCCGCAGGGCCGTCGACGTCTCCACCTCCAAACCCCTGCGGATTGCCTCGAGGCACTCGGCCCGCCTCAGGGCCCTCCGCATGGAGTTCTCCGCCCTGACCATTGTGAGCCGTGCCTCTTCCGCCGCTGCCGCTCCGCATCTATGGCGTGGCCCAACCGCTGCCACACGGAAGACACTCTCTGTCCTGGGTCCTCCTGCCCTCCGGCCGATGCCTGCCCCTCCGATGTTGAAGGCCCCGAGCCTTCATGGCTCCCACCACGTTGCTGCTGCTGCTGTGCCTCTGCCCGTGCACTGCCTCCTGCTGCCTGCACATCCTCCGCCGGCTGGGGTGCAGTCGTAGATGTGGCCATCCCTGCTGGACGTCCGACTCCCGACTGTGGCAGGGATGCCTCCTCCACCAGCCTGGCCGCACCGTCAGAGGCAGCTCCACAGGGCACCCAGGTGACTGATGGGTGGGAAGATGGCACAGAGGACGACTGGCGCATAGGGGGTCCAGTTGAGGAGGGGGTCCTAGCAAGCCCCATCAGACGGAGGAATCCGGGCTGGGTGACCTGTCCCAGCAGGCTGACGTGGTCAACGAGCCATTCGAGATGACGTGCAGTCTCTTCATGAAAAGACTGCAGGTCACCTTGCATGGCCCGTTGATGCAACGCCACACCAGCCAGGACAGGCTCAACCCGGACCTGGATAGCCACGTCCGCAGGCAGAGGAAGGCCAGTTGACGTGAGCTCATCCCCTGCCTGAAAATGGGTCTGGACGTAGGCATCCCTGCTGGTGCAAGATGATGCAGGGACAGGATCAGGGACAGGATTGCACACAGGCACCTCCGCGGCGGCCTGTGCTGCCTCCTGTCCCTGGTCCTGCACTGCACCACTAGCACCAGTGGGATCCCCACCTCCAGACCCCGTCTCTGGTGCTTGCACGGCCTCCTCCTCCACCAAACCCCCCACCAACCTGGATGACTCCATGCCATCTTCCCCTGTTGGGCCCTGTGGGGTCCCAGCTGCCCCTTCTGCTGCCGAGGAGTCCAACTCCAACCTCCGCCTCTTGGACCTCCCCCCGGCAGCTGCGGCCTAGGACGCGGCACCGGACTCCTCACTCCCCGACGAGATCACAACATGGGAGGGGAGCCGGGCCTTGCGTCTCCGGCTGGCGGTGGGATCCCCGCCGCTGTGCTCCACAGCACCTTCTCTGCCCTCTTCATCAGTTGACGCTGCAGACAGGGAGAAACAAAACACAGGCATCAGGGCACTGTACAATGGACACATACACACATGACAGTTGTACATGAGTGGCATTGGCAAACCTGACATGTCATCATAATCCCCAACACACATGTCATTACAACTCGCACACATGAGCCATACCACAGCCATATCACAACTGCCACCACCAACCATACACATACAACAGCATGAGCAGCCAAAGGTGAGCCAGACATCACATGCAACACAGGAAGTGCACCACACATGTACACACACCACCACACTTGCATGCATGTGTACACCTCTGCCAAGTGTCGCAGTGTTCAGACGGGCATCCATGTCACATCTGCCAATCAGGCTTCCACATACCTCTGTCACACGCATCCATGTTGCATCACTGTTGCACCCTTGTCAAATACACACACATGCACATGTACACAGTGCTGATATATGCAGCCAAAAACAACATACATGCGTGACATCACAGACATGTCTACTTACATACACATTCATCCAAACATGTGTGCCAACACAACTGCATTTGGCATGCAAGCCTACACACACAAGCACCATCCATGTCTCACACATTCCAGCCCTCGCATGTGTCAGCCCCACGGCCCTGTACACCCCCACCCATACTCGACCCCATACAAACAGATGTGCAACCTGCACACTACTGAATAATCACCACACCCACTGCTCACAATCAGGATGCATGTACACTCACCGCTCGACTCCAGACGGGTCTGCTTCTCAAGGACCTGGACATGGAGCGCTGGGGATATGCGTTCCAGGACCCTCATCTGTTCTTCCAACAAGTGGCCCCGGCGCCCCTTGGCATCCGCTGCCTTCAAGAGGCGCCGGGCCTTGTTCAGGGTCCTGGACCTGAAGTCCTCCCAGCGCTTCTTGACATGTTGTAAGTCGCGGACTGCCACCCCCTCCGCGTTGATGGCAGTCACGATGTCAGTCCAGATCCGAGTCCGTCCTTCCTTGTCGGCGCGGGAACTTCCGAAGAGGGCATCATACTGCCCCAGGACTTGCTCCACCAGGACACCAACTTCGGTGGCACTGAAGCTGGTGCCCCTCTGCCTCTCTGGCCGGGGGTTGTCAGTGGTCCCAGATGGTGTTTGCCCCAACATGACAACCCCAGAGGCAGGAGTGGGTGGGCAACTGGGTCCTGGGGCTGGGCTGTGGAGCGACGGAATCCCAGTCGGGAGTCTTCGGTTCCAGCAGGGGTGGTCACAGCAACAGCACCCCTGGCTGATGTGCAGGCAGCAAATGGCAGGGCACGAGGGCAGCAGGCTGTCAGGCAGCAGCAGATGGCAGGTGGGAGCGTGCTCGGGGCTCTGGGGGGCAGTAGTTCGTCCTTCTGGGCAGGAGCGTGGTCTTCCGTGTGCTTACGCGTGGCCAGCTTGATACGGAGTGATTTGGCACGTGAAAAATCTGCACGTCAGCGTGTAATTCGAGGAAAGGCCCTTAGCGCGTAAGCGAGTCGGCACGCATGCGCATTTTCATTGGACAGAAGGCCCCTCAAGCGCAAGCACCCCTGCGACGTGACGCGTACAGACGTGCATGGGCATTTCAGCGCGCGTGAAAAACTGCACATCCGCGTGTAATACGAGGAAAGGGCCCATGCGCATAAGCATGCGTGGAAAACTGCACGTCCGCGTGTAATACAAGGAAAGGGCCCATGCGCGTAAGCGCACGTGAAAAACTGCACGTCCGCATGTAATACGAGGAAAGGGCCCATGCGCGTAAGTGACGTGACACGCGCGTGTGTTTCCCTCAGCACGGGTTAAAGGTGAGCGGGCCCAGCAGTTCGCTGTACGTGCCTTTCGTGGAGACCGACGTGTGTTGCTGCTTCCTGTTGTTTCGCGCGCCATCACAACTTCAAGGACGTATCTCTTCTTTTGGTGGGGGTATTGGCTACGCGTGTTTTTCTGCATCGCGCTAGTCAGACGGTGAGTCGCACACGCTCTTTTTCCCACTGCGGGTGCCCCTGTGTATCGCACCCATTTTCGATGTCATAGTAGCCTGCGTGTTCCACGCATACGCGTTATTCGTGTTACTGGGTGCCACCGCGTACTGCGGGAGGTTGAATCCACGCACGTAGGCTGCAGGGTTGCGTGCACGGTTTTACTGCAGTTTTGGGGTGCCTGAGCGTTGCGTGACCCGTCACCACATCACCGGGTTCACATACAGCCTTGCAGGTGCAGGGGGGCTGTTAACATCTTGCTTCCCACCCCCTTCACCCCAATTGCCCAGGTCAATTGTGGTGTACACCTCCCATTGGCACCACTCCATCTGTGCCAGCACTACTACATCTGTGCCATGGTTGGGAGGCCACCAAAGGTGAGGGGCGCCTCAGCTGGGCGTACTCCTCGTGGCGGGCGTGGTCGGGGACGTGGCCGTGGTGACCAGGGAGTAGGGGGACTCCAGGGTGTCCAGGGCAGCCACAGAGGGGGAAGAGGCAGGGGTGCGCCACTTGAGCACAATGTTGTGCCATGTGTCGGTGCAGCCATGCCACCACCCCCTGTGGTTCCGGGGGATGCAGCTCCTGCATCTGGCACTGGCAACCATATGACCCGGCAGTCCGTTCCATCGACTGCCACGGGCCCAAGGGTAGTGGTAGCTGCAGGTGCAGCTGTGGGCACCGCCACCCAGGCTCAGGGTCTGCCAGCGCAGGCTGCGTTGGCACTTGAAGAGCCCTTGGTAGATCTCCAACAGGCCAGGGGGGAAACCATAGGGGCAGGCCGGGCTGCTCAGACCAAGACACGTGTCCCTGGGGCAGTCATGTCATCTGCTGCCCCGAACAGCCGGGTGTTGGCAAGTGCAGGGGCAGATGCACCCAACAGCACCCCGGTTGTGAGTCTGCCAACCAGGACCGTTGCGGTCAATGACCCTGCCACAGCTGATGCTGCGCAGGGTCCATTAGTGGGCACCCAGCTGCCACTGACACAAGTCAGGCCTTTGGTCAACCCTCCACCTGCCACTCCCTTGGCTCAATCCACCGAACCCACTGGCCATACTGGTCAGGGAGGCATTAGCCAGCCAGGGTCTGCGCCACAGTCCAAGAGGAGGAAGGTTGCACCTGCAGCACAGGCTGGGACCCCCCACACAGCCACGACCTCCTGCACGTCGAGGAAGAAGCCTTTCTGTAAGCAGGAACTGGACTTCCTCGTGGATTACGTGCGGGGCCACAGCCGCGACATGCTAGTGGGTGCCAATAGTCAGACTACGGCTGCCCAACGTGACACCCACTGGAAGCATGTTGCGGAACATGTCATGTTCATTCGGCCATGAGGTGCGCACGGCGCAGGAGTGCAAAAAGCGTTGGAATGACATCAAGCGCAGCACTAAGGCCAAGCGTGCCTCAAATTACAACTTGACTCTGGTGACTGGCGGTGGGCCTGCACCAGAGGAGGAAGAACTCACTCCGCATGAGGCTCTAGTTGCAGAGTTCATACCACCTGAATTGGTCGAAGGAGTGTGAGAGATGCTGGACTTTGATGCCCAGTCCAGTGAGTGTTGATGCGTGTTTGTTGAGGACGTGTGTGTTTCACTTGTGGGATGTGTTGTGCATGATTGCTGCTACATGTGACGTGTACATGGTTCTGATGTGTAAGTAATGCAATGCTACCGTCATGCATGTCTCCTCTGCCTGCATGCGGGACTCCATTTGGGCATGCTCCCTTGCCCCTCCTCCGCCACTCTGCACTCCAGTTCCACCTTTGCACTGGTCTGCTCCAATCTTGCCAATGTGTAGTTTCTTCTTCATGTGTCCTGTGTAGATGCTAACTTCCAGCGTAGAAACTGACAGATATATGCCGTGTGGTACAGCCTTAGTACTCGATGCAGGGTATCTCACTTGTACTGTGCATGGGTCAGATGTCCCGCAGGGACATGAATGCCCATTCATGCTCCATGTGCATTGCACGCATGCCCCTATGTGCCCTTGACTGGATGATCACTGTAATATGAGTCCTTGGTTACATACATTGCCTGCCATCTCATCGGCCTCCCCATGTCAACTGTGGCTCAGTCCTGCGTTGCACACATGTTTAGGCCCTGACAATCTGTGTGGCTCACAGGCCTCAGCCTGTTCAATGGCCAATGACTCTGTCCAACTCTTGTGTCTTCTTCACACGTGGGCGGCCTCCGGAGTTTCCATCATGTGTCCTGCCCACTGTCCCAGCATCATTTGTAGTGTTGTAATTTGAATCACATTAAGCTGTTGATGCCAGTCAACACTGCCTGTCAATACACAGGTGTATGGTCAGCCTTTTGATACCATGCTAGGCATCCCTGCTTTGGTACTGGGGTGGAGGGGTGCTTGGCTTCTAGACATGGTACACATTGAATGCACAATGCACGTGATGTCTGAATTTGACATTGCACTGCCTTCACATTTCCTGGCACACACCATGTAGTGCTTGTACATGTAGGTAGTGAGTGGCGTACACATTTTCTGCACTGCATAGACCCACTTCCATGGAAACTGCCACCTTTCAACAGGTCTGATCACAGAAGCTATTCAAAGTAGACCCAGCATGCATGCCAGATCATATGTTGTGTGTCACATGTCTGCCGGATGCCTTTGCTGTCGGTGTGTGTGTGTGTCGTATATTTCTGACATGTGTAGTGACCTTTTTCTCTCTATTTTTCAGGTGATGACGCAATGGAGGCGGAGGATGGTGTTGTCATGCCAGACACAGGGTTGGTAACACCACATCAACCCGGCGCTAGTGGGGGTCGTGGGGTGGTAGGCCACGAAAACCCCCAAGTGCTGCAGTCCATCTTGTCTCTGGCTGCCTATGAGTCCAGCCTTGATGACGACTCTGACGTCCATGTTGAGTTGGATGAGCATCAAGTCCATGTGTCAGGGGTGAGTGATTCTGATGTGGACACTCCTCTGTCTGCGACACCTGCACTGAGGGATCAGACAGTCTTGGTTCCTCCGCCCGTGGTGGATCGGGACGCAGGGTCACCCTCCACACCAGTCACTGATGTGCCTGGGACATCACGTCGACGGGGGCATGTAGTCGTGCAGCCGCAGGCGGTGCCAACACAGCGAGGACCCCAGGTCTTTGGGTCCCGCAGGGGTCAAGCCCGGCAACGCGGTTGCCGCGCGCAACCGCTGTATACTGAGTGGGAGCAAGACATGACTGCCAATTCCGAACGGCAGGGGGCAGCAATGGAGAACATCGCTGAGAGCATGGAGCGTGTGGCCTGATCTGTGCTCCCCCCTGCTAGGCAGGTGCTTCTCCAGCAGCAGGCGGCACGGTCCACGGCCCGCTCGCTCAGGCTGGGCATGGCGGCCTCAGACAGGGCACGCCAGGCTGAAATGTCGTCTCTGCGTCAAGCAATTGCTGCTCACACAGAGGCGCACATGGATGCCCTGAGGGAGGAGTATGCTTCCCTCAGATCCACTCTGGGTGTCCTTATGATGTCCCAGAGGCAGCAGGCAGAGGAGAGGTTCGCACAGCTTGAGCGTACCATCTCGGCTGAGCTACAGGCTTGCCGGGAGGTGCAGCGGTTGTCCAGCCAGGCCTTGCAGGAGGAACTCTGTGTTACACGTGCTACCTTGCAAGAGGAAGCACGTGTATCACGTGAGGTTTTGTATGCAGACCTACGTCACATCGCCACACAGAACCAGGCTCACCCGTCCGGCAGACTTGCTGCCGACGAGGGGCAAGCTGCGGCTAGTCGTGGCCAGGCTACTGTGCCACGTCCTCCTTTCCAGGATGAGCCAGACTCGGACGACCATCTATCTCCCACATAGGTCGTGCTGTGCAGGCGTTGACCCCCCGGGTCGTATGTGGCCATTTTTGATTTTTCTTTTGGTTTAGTTAGTTAAGTTTCTGTTTGATAGTTAGTTTAAATAGGTAATGTAGGTTTTCCATAGTTAGTGTAATTAGTTAATAGTTGAGTTAGTTTAAAATTGCTAGTCTATTGTGCTTTCATGTGACGGTGCGGTGCTTTGTGGCTTTTGAAGGCATCCACTGTCTGTTCCAGCTAGGCCTTTCATGGTTGACTTGTGTATGTGTTTGCTGCTTGGGGTCCTTGACTCACATATGCCACTCCTGCCTCCCTTATCCATGGGCTCGCAAGGATGGTTATGTGTTACAGCATTTTACACACGGGCTTTGGACTGTGATATCTGTGGCATGTCTGGTGCTGTGTGACTTGTGTTGACACCCCTAGTGGGGATGATTTAGGTGTCATTGTCCACTGTTCAGCTTTTGCTAGATGGGGTGTGTCATGATTAATGTGGACATTGATTGCTATGCATTGTGTAGTATGTTTCATATCTTTCCTGTACATGTGCTTGTTGCAATTTATGCTGTAGAGAGTGTTCCACACTTTGGAGGCGAAAGACGGACTGATGGTGTGATTTGTGATGTGACTCTCTGACATGGTCAAGTAATGAGATGCCTGATGAGACACACACAGATGACTTTGAAGCATTAATCATGTGTTTCATGCCCTTTCTGCAGGGGGATGAGCCTCCAGAGCACCTTTGCCAGCAGACATGGCCCATTGGACGACGGAATTCTGGACCCGTTTGTTGGTGCCCACATGCACATGTGTGCACAAGCAGAGGCAGAGTGATTGCAGACCCACATCCTAGAACTGCTGACATGTTCCAAGGAACTCCAGGCAAGGTGAGCATCACAGGGGGGCCACGACACAGCAAAGCTTGCACCAGGCGAGTTGCACATGCAGGCTTAGTCACAGCACTGAGGGTGAGCTTAGACGAATATTGGTGTTGAAACACACAATGCAGCTCAGATGTGTTTGTGGACTGATGGCTGTTGATAGTAGGGTTGTCTGGGACACATGCAGGGGCAGTGGCAAATACCCTCCGGTACACCAAGGTCCATTGAGGCACTTGTATCAACCATGTAGCCTTCCGAGACATGGAAAGGGGCAGCTCACAGGGACATACAGCAAGGGACATACTCGGGTGCAGTGCATGTCTTTTCCACGTACTTCATGATAAATGCACTGCCAACTTTGTTTCGGTCATGGTGGTACGCAACTTGCTCTGTAGTCATGGCTTGCTATATGGGTCTGTCTGCTTACCCAGGGAACATTGCATGTTGTGTGAATTGTGACACATTGGTGTTCCATTTGCCACGCACCCACCAGCGGCTGACTTACTGCATTGACTGTGTATGACCCGTCACAGGGGTGATGTTATATATGGGTACGAAGCATCGACCACAGATTGTCTGTTTGTAGAGTAGTTTGTTGCTATGGGGCATGTTTGGTGTTGTGTTTTTGTGTAATTGGCACGTACAGCTTGTTGACTGTGGCTCTCTTTGCAGCATTGCAGTGCTCCTGTAACCGGACCTGAGAGTGCGCAGGCAGGAGGCCAGCACTCAAAACCAGAGCTAAGTGTCTTGTTGTTTTTCTTACGAACTGCTCTGCATAGGCTTGCTGGGGGGTGTACTGATGCATGGATGTATGTGTGGTTCAATTTGGTATGTTTTTTTCTCCCTAATCACCCTTGATCCTATGCAATTTTGAAACCTGTACACTCTACCCGGTGTTCCTGCTTCCCGTGCCTATCCAAGCAACGTTCCCTGACCCTCTTTCCCCACTGGGGTTGCGGATGCCTGTGTAAGCCCCGAACTTGCAGGTGCCAAAACCCTAGAGGGGGTGGTTGGTTCGTACCACTCCTGAGCCTGGACTACAGAAGGCCATGACAATGATGTCCAAGTTTGTTTGGATTGTGTATGTGTTCATGCAGGTTGTACATTTTCGTGCATTCCCTAGTTTCATGTGTCATTCCTCCTCCCCTCTCCTGCCACTCATTCCAGTCATCCAGTGTGTCAACACCTGTCCCGACTGCATATCCCTGAACCTCATTCCCCACCAGGGTCTCAGGGGCCTGTGTGAGTTTGACCTTGCAGGCACCCGGGACATGGTGGGGGTGGTTGTTTCGTGACACTCCCGCGCCTGTACAGGGGACCTGTGACAGTACACATCCATTCATGGTGCATCATCCTATGTCATGTACCACACATGTCTCACATCCTGTCGTGACATTGTTTTGCTGTGCTACCTTGGTTGTTGCATCATTGTGGTAGTACTTGGCCTTTGTGAGGTACTGCTACGTCAAGTCATCTACTGGAGGGTGTTCGGGTTCGTTTTTATGCCTTGGATTTTGTGATTTTGGAAATGAGTGTGGATTCTGAGGGTTCAGGCATCTTTTTACACACAAGGTGGGAGATGGTGACGAAGGGTAAAGGTGATCCTGTGGCCAGGTGGAATTGAGGTTTGGAGGCTCCATGACCCAGGTGCAGTTGTTCAGTGGATCATGGTCATTTGTGAGGGGGGGGTTGTTGTTGATAGTTGCCTTGCCCTGCAGTGTGATGGGAACTCTGACATAGTAATGGTGGTATCCTATGTACATGTTGTGTTCTGCTGATCAATGCCTGTTCATGTGTTGTGTTTTCCTTTCAGGTGCGAGGGGATAGTTGTGGTTTGACATGCTGGGGTGTACACATGGTGGATGTTCACATGTGATGTGTAGGGAACACTGACGGTCACTTGAGTGCACATACATATCTGGAGTGCATGTCCTTGCAGAACCACACACTTGCACTCTGATGCACTACATGTACTCCCACCCTTGCATATCCACGTGTACACTGTTTGCCTTCTGGTGCCCACTGTGTCCCGGCAGCACATGTTCTGTGACCGATCATGGATCCAGTACATGCCTAATTTGATGTTTGACGTGGTCTGTCACTTAGATGTGATGCTCAGGGTGTGCATCACACACAATGGCTGTTCACTGTGCTGTGCGCTGATCAGTGTGATACAGGAGTAGGACACTGCACACATGAGCTGCAGTGTTGATTTTGCAATGCATAATGTGCATGTAGACAGGCATTCATTGTGATGTTACGTCTACGACTGTTGTAATGCATTTGGAAATGACTTATTTTGGGTGGGAGATTTTGTTGGTCTGTCATTTCATCTGATTCCGGGTCAGGCAGCAGTGTCCGATGCCACTGTACATTTAGGACATGGCAATGTGTACCTTATCGTTACTGCGTTGGTGTATGGGTATTGCTTGCCATGTCATGTTGATGTTTGGGAGGGTTTGAGTGACATGACAGTGATGGCCATGGCCTGTTTTGCAGGTGTGTGTGATGCACACCTTGCATGTCCGGGTCATCCGCTTCTCAGAGCAACTAACTGGGGGTAGATTTCTCTCCGCAGCAGGGCCCTCCCCCTGGAACAGACTTCCGGCCTGACTTGAACTTGAGGGGAACCATCTCCAGTTCTGGAAGCACCTCAAGACCTTCCTCTTTGCTTCTGCTTACTCTCTGCCTCTCCCTTGCAGAATTCTTCACTGGAACTGCACAGGAGCTGCAACTGGGCCACTCTCACCGACCTCGGTCCCTGGCCCAGCCACTCTCCACTTGCACTGCCTCCCTGGCAACCCCTGCACTGCAGTACTGTCTCTCTATCCCTACAGCCCTCCCTTCCCAGCACTTGTCTGCACTTACCTTTGTAGTTGCCACCAGGCGACCTATGTATTATTTTTTTGGGCTACTTCCCCTGTACTGGACTCCCCCCCACCCTTCCCCTTGCACTTTTCCCATTCCCCCTACCCCTGCACTTGCACGATCTCAATGACACCTGGCCTAGTAGTACCGTTCTCTGTGTTCCCTTGTTCCCCCCTCCCTGCCTCATTGCGCCTTGGAATACTTGTGTATGGCCCATATCATGTCATATGTCATATGTGTGCCTTTTGGTCACACAGCATAGCTTGTGTTTAAGTAGCTAGGGATGCAGACGATGTGGCACTTCCATGGCAACTATCTCAGGGTGGTAGGGTTGTGACAGTTGACTGTCTCTTTGTCATCATCGATTGTCACCTGGTATGTGCCAGGCCTGTGTGCACTCCGCAGGGGTGGGAGTTTAGGTGAAAAATGTGCCCACAAGCTGGGTCCGGGCTTCCTCGCCACGTGCCCTGTCCCCTCCCATGGGCAGCGCCTGTGCCTGTGGTTGGGGATGTGGGGGCACCACCATGTCCACCGGGACGCCCTGCCGTGTTGCAACATTGTGCAGGACACATGCTGCCACAATGATCCTGCACACTACTGGTGGTGCATAGAGTAGTTGCCCACCAGAGCGGTCAAGGGAGCGGAAACGTGACTTGAGCACTCCGAATGGGCGCTCCACTATGCCCCTGGTTGCAATATGGGCGGCGTTGTATCTTACCTGGGGTGGTGTGGTGGGGTTCCGGATTGGCGTCATCATGTGGTTGCTCAGAGGGTAGGCACTGTCCCCTGGGGAGGTGATAATAGTTGAGATTATTAGGGTTTGGATATTTGTCTGTGTGTGACTTGCATGCATGTGCAAGGGCATTTGTACTGACCTAGGAGCCATGTGTCGCCATGCTGCCCAGCTTCCAGGGCCCGGCTCAGGGCGGACATTCTGTATATGAAACTGTCATGGGTGGAGCCAGGGTAGTTTGCATAGACAGAAGTGATGATTCCCTTTGCATCACATACCACCTGTACATTGATGGAATGCCAGTGCTTGCGGTTTCGGTAGATGTGCTCAATGGCCCTAGGTGGACGTATGGCCACATGGGTGCAATCTATGGCACCAAGCACTTTGGGGAAGTGTGCCACCCTGAAAAAATCCAGGACAACGGCCTGCCTTTCTGCGGGTGTTCTGGGCATGTATATGTGCCTGCGGACTGAGGGGCGCGCTGTCATGATTGCCAGTACCTGGTGTAGGCAGCGTGACTGCGTGGCCTGTGAGACCCCCCCCACTATGGCAGTGGTCCGCTGAAATGACCCAGTGGCCAAAAAATGCAGGACATTGAGCAGCTTCTCCAAGGGGCTCAATGCTTGGGAGCAAAGGGTGGGGGATGTGAGGTCATCTTCCCACTCCCTGACCAGGTCTAGGATGATATGGGGTGGAAACCTATACCTGCCGTAGACCTGGTCGTCAGGCATCCCAAAAAGTCTTGTCTGTGGTGCGAAAATGCGTGCCCTGGCTATTCTCCTCCTCCTGCGATGTCCTACGATCAGTGCAGCGACAAATGGGGCATTAATCGTAGCTGTATATACGCATTTGTTGTTTGCACGCAATTTTATGCTGTGCGCGGGGACGGCTCCGCCTGCCTTCGTGTGGGCGGACGCTTTGACGCCTGTGCACGTGTTTTGCCGTGCGCGGGTTTCCCGTATTCGGATACGGTCCGAGTGTCATTGTGTGTGATCGGAGGGGAGTGAGCGTACACGCAATTGGCCTGGGTACGTGTGTTTCGGGGTGCGCGGGAAGTTCCACAGGCGATTAGCCTGGGTACGTGTGTTCCGGGGTGCCGGGAACTTTCACACGTGATTGGTGGAAATCCACGTGTGTTCTGTCATCACGTGCAATGAGGGAAACACATGCGCGCGTCACATCACAGACGCGCTCACGCGCTAAGGGCCTTTGGTCCAATGAAATCGCATATGCGTGCTGCCGTGCATACGCGCTAAGGGCCTTTCCTCGTATTACACGCGGACATGCAGTTTTCCACGCGCGCTTATGCGCATGGGCCCTTTCCTCATATTACACGCGGACGTGCAGTTTTTCACGCGCGCTGAAATGCCCATGCACGTCTGTACGCATCACGTCACAGGGGTGCTTGCGCTTGAGGGGCCTTCTGTCCAATGAAAATGCGTATGCGTGCAGACGCGTTAACGCGCTAAGGGCCTTTCCTCAAATTACACGCTGACATGCAGATTTTTCACGTGCCAAATCACTCCGTATCAAGCTGGCCACACGTAAGCACACGGAAGACCACGCTCCTGCCCAGAAGGCCGAACTACTGCCCCCCAGAGCCCCGAGCACGCTCCCACCTGCCATCTGCTGCTGCCTGACTGCCTGCTCCCCACGTGCCCTGCCATTTGCTGCCTGCACATCAGCCAGGGGTGCTGTTGCTGTGACCACCCCTGCTGGAACCGAAGACTCCCGACTGGGATTCTGTCGCTCCACAGCCCAGCCCCGGGACCCAGTTGCCCACCCACTCCTGCCTCTGGGGTTGTCATGTCGGGGCAAACACCATCTGGGACCACTGACAACCCCCGGCCAGAGAGGCAGAGGGGCACCAGCTTCAGTGCCACCGAAGTTGGTGTCCTGGTGGAGCAAGTCCTGGGGCAGTATGATGCCCTCTTCGGAAGTTCCCGCGCCGACAAGGAAGGACGGACTCGGATCTGGACTGACATCGTGACTGCCATCAACGCGGAGGGGGTGGCAGTCCACGACTTACAACATGTCAAGAAGCGCTGGGAGGACTTCAGGTCCAGGACCCTGAACAAGGCCCGGCGCCTCTTGAAGGCAGCGGATGCCAAGTGGCGCCGGGGCCACTTGTCGGAAGAACAGATGAGGGTCCTGGAACGCATATCCCCAGCGCTCCACGTCCAGGTCCTTGAGAAGCAGACCCGTCTGGAGTCGAGCGGTGAGTGTACATGCATCCTGATTGTGAGCAGTGGGTGTGGTGATTATTCAGTAGTGTGCAGGTTGCACATCTGTTTGTATGGGGTCGAGTATGGGTGGGGGTGTACAGGGCCGTGGGGCTGACACATGTGAGGGCTGGAATGTGTGAGACATGGATGGTGCTTGTGTGTGTAGGCTTGCATGCCAAATGCAGTTGTGTGGGCACACATGTTTGGATGAATGTGTATGTAAGTAGACATGTCTGTGATGTCACGCATGTATGTTGTTTTTGGCTGCATGTATCAGCACTGTGTACATGTGCATGTGTGTGTATTTGACAAGGGTGCAACAGTGATGCAACATGGATGCATGTGACAGCGGTATGTGGAAGCCTGATTGGCAGATGTGACATGGATGCCCGTCTGAACACTGCAACACTTGGCAGAGGTGTACACATGCATGCAAGTGTGGTGGTGTGTGTACATGTGTGGTGCACTTCCTGTGTTGCATGTGATGTCTGGCTCACCTTTGGCTGCTCATGCTGTTGTATGTGTATGGATGGTGGTGGCAGTTGCGATATGGCTGTGGTATGGCTCATGTGTGCGAGTTGTAATGACATGTGTGTTGGGGATTATGATGACATGTCATGTTTGCCAATGCCACTCATGTACAACTGTCATGTGTGTATGTGTCCATTTTACAGTGCCCTGATGCCTGTGTTTTGTTTCTCCCTGTCTGCAGCGTCAACTGATGAAGAGGGCAGAGAAGGTGCTGTGGAGCACAGCGGCGGGGATCCCACCACCAGCCGGAGACGCAAGGCCCGGCTCCCCTCCCATGTTGTGATCTCGTCGGGGAGTGAGGAGTCCGGTGCCGCGTCCCAGGCCGCAGCTGCCGGGGGGAGGTCCAAGAGGCAGAGGTTGGAGTTGGACTCCTCGGCAGCAGAAGGGGCAGCTGGGACCCCACAGGGCCCAACAGGGGAAGATGGCACGGAGTCATCCAGGTTGGTGGGGGGTTTGGTGGAGGAGGAGGCCGTGCAAGCACCAGAGACGGGGTCTGGAGGTGGGGATCCCACTGGTGCTAGTGGTGCAGTGCAGGACCAGGGACAGGAGGCAGCACAGGCCGCCGCAGAGGTGCCTGTGTGCAATCCTGTCCCTGATCCTGTCCCTGCATCATCTTGCACCAGCAGGGATGCCTACGTCCAGACCCGTTTTCAGGCAGGGGATGAGCTCACGTCAACTGGCCTTCCTCTGCCTGCGGACGTGGCTATCCAGGTCCGGGTTGAGCCTGTCCTGGCTGGTGTGGCGTTGCATCAACGGGCCATGCGAGGTGACCTGCAGTCTTTTCATGAAGAGACTGCACGTCATCTCGAATGGCTCGTTGACCACGTCAGCCTGCTGGGACAGGTCACCCAGCCCGGATTCCTCCGTCTGATGGGGCTTGCTAGGACCCCCTCCTCAACTGGACCCCCTACGCGCCAGTCGTCCTCTGTGCCATCTTCCCACCCATCAGTCACCTGGGTGCCCTGTGGAGCTGCCTCTGACGGTGCGGCCAGGCTGGTGGAGGAGGCATCCCTGCCACAGTCGGGAGTCGGACGTCCAGCAGGGGTGGCCACATCTACGACTGCACCCCAGCCGGCGGAGGATGTGCAGGCAGCAGGAGGCAGTGCACGGGCAGAGGCACAGCAGCAGCAGCAACGTGGTGGGAGCCATGAAGGCTCGGGGCCTTCAACATAGGAGGGGCAGGCATCGGCCGGAGGGCAGGAGGACCCAGGACAGAGAGTGTCTTCCGTGTGGCAGCGGTTGGGCCACGCCATAGATGCGGAGCGGCAGCGGGCGGAAGAGGCACGCTCACAATGGTCAGGGCGGAGAACTCCATGCGGAGGGCCCTGAGGCGGGCCGAGTGCCTCGAGGCAATCCGCAGGGGTTTGGAGGTGGATAGGTCGATGGCCCTGCGGACCCTCGGGGCCATGGAGGAGGACCGCCTCCGGGACATTGAGGAGGAGTTCGATGATGCCCTGGCCCGGGACATCCACAAGTGAGCCGTGAAACTAGCCCGCTGCCCTTGTACATAGTTATGTAGGTAGTGTTAGGTTTCATTTTTGTTTTGATTTTATTTGGACCTTTCGGACATTGGCCACATTTTTGTATATAGTTTATTTTATTAGTTAGTGTAGTTAGATAGGTTTCCTTTATTTTGTTGGGATAATGGACCCTGGCTTGTTCCCATGTACATAGTTCACAGTTGGATTGTATTTTTTTTTCACTTTTTAACCATGGAGCAATGGCTTTCTTTTTTATTTCCCATTGGATTTTGTTTTGTGGACATTGACTTTGGACAACATTACTTTGGAATTTTATTTTTGGTTTTGCTTTTTTTCACGGACATGCTTCTTTTAATTTTTGTACATTCGCATTTCTGTTTCTTCATTTTTTATTCTATTTATGTTTCCTTTAATACATATTTTTTTTGTTGAACTTCAATGTGTGGTATCTCATTGGTTTCATGCATTTCATGATATGTGTTTTGAGATTCATTGACACCCATTGGGTGTATGTGAGGGAAATGTATTTGTTTCGGAACTTGCAATTGGTGTTCTGTGATGTAATTGCAAATTATGAGTGGGTGGATGCAATGCTGGGGTGGGTGTTTTGCATTTGGAGGCTGACCATAGGGACCAGGGATCTAGATTGTGATGACATGTTGGCTGGGGAACATGAGTTGCACATGGGTGGGGGCCTGCTGGCAGGTGCCCCACAGTGCTGGGGGGTGAGGGTGGTGGGGAACATGAGTTGGACATGGGTGGGGGCCTGCTGGCAGGTGCCCCACAGTGCTGGGGGGTGGGGTGGTGGGGAACATGAGTTGGACATGGGTGGGGGCCTGCTGGCAGGTGCCCCACAGTGCTGGGGGGTGGGGGTGGTGGGGAACATGAGTTGGACATGGGTGGGGGCCTGCTGGCAGGTGCCCCACAGTGCTGGGGGTGGGGGTGGTGGGAGACATGAGTTGGACATGGGTGGGGGCCTGCTGGCAGGTGCCCCACAGTGCTGGGGGGTGGGGTGGTGGGGAACATGAGTTGGACATGGGTGGGGGCCTGCTGGCAGGTGCCCCACAGTGCTGGGTGTGGGGGTGCTGGGAGACATGGGTGGGGGCCTGGTGGTGGGTGCCCCTGCACTGCTGGGGAGTGGGGGTGGTGGGAGACATGGGTGGGGGCCTGGTGGAGGGTGCCCCACAGTGCTGGGGGGTGGGGGTGGTGGGGAACATGAGTTGGACATGGGTGGGGGCCTGCTGGCAGGTGCCCAACAGTGCTGGGGGTGGGGGTGGTGGGAGACATGAGTTGGACATGGGTGGGGGCCTGCTGGCAGGTGCCCCACAGTGCTGGGGGGTGGGGGTGGTGGGGAACATGAGTTGGACATGGGTGGGGGCCTGCTGGCAGGTGCCCCACAGTGCTTGGGGGTGGGGGTGCTGGGGGACATGGGTGGGGGCCTGGTGGTGGGTGCCCCTGCACTGCTGGGGAGTGGGGGTGGTGGGAGACGTGGTGGGGGCCTGGTGGAGGGTGCCCCACAGTGCTGGGGGGTGGGGGTGGTGGGGAACATGAGTTGGACATGGGTGGGGGCCTGCTGGCAGGTGCCCCACAGTGCTGGGGGGTGGGGGTGGTGGGGAACATGAGTTGGACATGGGTAGGGGCCTGCTGGCAGGTGCCCCACAGTGCTGGGGGGTGGGGGTAGTGGGGAACATGAGTTGGACATGGGTGGGGGCCTGGTGGAGGGTGCCCCTGGTGGCTGGGGGGTGGGGGTGCTGGGAGACATGGGTGGGGGCCTGGTGGTGGGTGCCCCTGCACTGCTGGGGGTGGGGGTGGTGGGAGACATGGGTGGGGGCCTGGTGGAGGGTGCCCCACAGTGCTGGGGGGTGGGGGTGCTGGGAGACATGGGTGGGGGCCTGGTGGAGGCTGCCCCTGGTGACTGGGGGGTGGGGGTGGTGGGAGACATGGGTGGGGGCCTGGTGGAGGCTGCCCCTGGTGGCTGGGGGGTGTGGGTGCTGGGAGACATGGGTGGGGGCCTGGTGGAGGCTGCCCCTGGTGGCTGGGGGGTGGGGGTGCTGGGAGACATGGGTGGGGGCCTGGTGGAGGCTGCCCCTGGTGACTGGGGGGGTGGTGGGAGATATGGGTGGGGGCCTGGTGGTGGGTGCCCCTGGTGGCTGAGGGGTGGGGGTGCTGGGAGACATGGGTGGGGGCCTGGTGGTGGGTGCCCCTGCAGTGCTGGGGGGCGGGGGTGGTGGGGAACATGAGTTGGACATGGGTGGGGGCCTGCTGGCAGGTGCCCCACAGTGCTGGGGGGTGGGGGTGGTGGGGAACATGAGTTGGACATGGGTAGGGGCCTGCTGGCAGGTGCCCCACAGTGCTGGGGGGTGGGGGTGCTGGGAGACATGGGTGGGGGCCTGGTGGAGGCTGCCCCTGCACTGCTGGGGGGTGGGGGTGGTGGGAGACATGGGTGGGGGCCTGGTGGTGGGTGCCCCTGGTGGCTGGGGGGTGGGGGTGTTGGGAGACATGGGTGGGGCCTGCTGGGAGGTGCCCCACAGTGCTGGGGGGTGGGGGTGGTGGGGAACATGAGTTGGACATGGGTGGGAGTCTGCTGGCAGGTGCCCCACAGTGCTGGGGGGTGGGGGTGGTGGGGAACATGAGTTGGACATGGGTGGGGGCCTGCTGGCAGGTGCCCCACAGTGCTGGGGGGTGGGGGTGGTGGGGAACATGAGTTGGACATGGGTGGGGGCCTGCTGGCAGGTGCCCCACAGTGCTGGGGGGTGGGGGTGGTGGGAGACATGAGTTGGACATGGGTGGGGGCCTGGTGGAGGCTGCCCATGCACTGCTGGGGGGTGGGGGTGCTGGGGAACATGAGTTGGACATGGGTGGGGGCCTGGTGGAGGGTGCCCCTGGTGGCTGGGGGGTGGGGGTGCTGGGAGACATGGGTGGGGGCCTGGTGGTGGGTGCCCCTGCACTGCTGGGGGGTGGGGGTGGTGGGGAACATGAGTAGGACATGGGTGGGGGCCTGCTGGCAGGTGCCCCACAGTGCTGTGGGGTGGGGGTGGTGGGGAACATGAGTTGGACATGGATGGGGGCCTGCTGGCAGGTGCCCCACAGTGCTGGGGGGTGGGGTGGTGGGAGACATGGGTGGGGGACTGGTGGAGGCTGCCCCTGGTGGCTGGGGGGTGGGGGTGCTGGGTGACATGGGTGGGGGCCTGGTGGCGGCTGCCCCTGGTGACTGGGGGAGGTGGGGGTGGTGGGAGAGATGGGTGGGGGTGGTGGGAGACATGGGTGGGGGCCTGGTGGAGGCTGCCCCTGGTGGCTGGGGGGTGGGGGTGGTGTGAGACATGGGTGGGGGACTGGTGGAGGCTGCCCCTGCACTGCTGGGGGGTGGGGGTGGTGGGAGACATGGGCGGGGGCCTGGTGGTGGGTGCCCCTGCACTGCTGGGGGGTGGGGGTGGTAGGAGACATGGGTGGGGGCCTGGATGAGGGTGCCCCACAGTGCTGGGGGGTGGGGGTGCTGGGAGACATGGGTGGGGGCCTGGTGGAGGCTGCCCCTGGTGGCTGGGGGGGTGCTGGGAGACATGGGTGGGGGCCTGGTGGAGGCTGCCCCTGGTGACTGGGGGGGTGGGGGTGGTGGGAGACATGGGCGGGGGCCTGGTGGTGGGTGCCCCTGCACTGCTGGGGGATGGGGGTGCTGGGAGACATGGCTGGGGGCCTGGTGGTGGGTGCCCCACAGTGCTGGGGGGGTGGGGGTGGTGGGAGGCATGGGTGGGGGCCTGGTGGAGGCTGTCCCTGGTAGCTGGGGGGTGGGGGTGGTGGGAGACATGGGTGGGGGCCTGGTGGAGGCTGCCCCTGCACTGCTGGGGGGTGGGGGTGGTGGGAGACATGGGTGGGGGCCTGGTCGTGGGTGCCCCTGGACTGCTGGGGGGTGGGGGTGGTGGGAGACATGGGTGGGGGCCTGGTGGAGGGTGCCCCACAGTGCTGGGGGGTGGGGGTGCTGGGAGACATGGGTGGGGGCCTGGTGGAGGCTGCCCCTGGTGACTGTGGGGGTGGGGGTAGTGGGAGACATGGGTGGGGGCCTGGTGGAGGCTGCCCCTGGTGGCTGGGGGGTGTGGGTGCTGGGAGTCATGGGTGGGGGCCTGGTGGAGGCTGCCCGTGGTGGCTGGGGGTGGGGGTGCTGGGAGACATGGGTGGGGACCTGGTGGAGGCTGCCCCTGGTGACTGGGGGGGTGGGGGTGGTGGGAGACATGGGTGGGGGCCTGGTGGTGGGTGCCCCTGGTGGCTGGGGGGTGGGGGTGCTGGGAGACATGGGTGGGGGCCTGGTGGTGGGTGCCCCTGCACTGCTGGGGGTTGGGGGTGGTGGGGAACATGAGTTGGACATGGGTGGGGGCCTGGTGGAGGCTGCCCCTGCACTGCTGGGGGGTGGGGGTGGTGGGAGACATGGGTGGGGGCCTGGTGGTGGGTGCCCCTGCACTGCTGGGGGGTGGGGGTGCTGGGAGACATGGGTGGGGGCCTGGTGGAGGGTGCCCCTGGTGACTGGGGGTGCAGGGGGACATGCGTTGGTGGGCAGTAGTGCAAGTTGACATGTGGGTTGGCTGGGGGTCATGGCCATGGTGGATGGTGTGCCTGCAGGACATGTGCAGGGTAGGCCCCTGTGGTGTGAGCCACCTGCAGACATGGGTGGGGGCCTGGTGGAGGCTGCCCCTGCACTGCTGGGGGGTGGGGGTGGTGGGAGACATGGGTGGGGGCCTGGTGGTGGGTGCCCCTGGTGGCTGGGGGGTGGGGGTGGTAGGAGACATGGCTGGAATCCATGAATACGCTGTGCGTGGAAATGGATTTTAGCGCACGCAGCTGGCGCAGGGATTCGCACGCGCACACTGTGCGCCAGCCGCGTGCGCCACTTGTGCGCTGAATTCTATGAATTACCCCCTTAGAGTTCTTGCTCGGCCACTTTAAAAGTCATGCTGACAGTTGAAAAGCCCTCTTCGTTCCTCTCTTTCTGTGTAAGGGGTTAAGGGGGAAGTGAGACACTGTGATCTGTACTATTTCTGGATAACTGATATCTCCTCACATGTATTTAAATTTGCTTATTGGTGGGTTGAGGGGTGTTGCGGGGGAACTTCTAACCATTGTGCTGTGCTATCTGAAACCTACACAAAAGCATTATTTTCTGTGCTGCATTTGTTTTGATCATTACTTAGTCCGAGTGTATTAAAGATCTGTGTTCTGTCACCCCATTGGTGATTGTTGTTTACTTACTAATATATATATTGTGATTTGATCTTGAATAGGTAAATAAATATCTTTACAAACCAGCCTGATTTCTGGTCCAGTGTGACCCAGGGTATTCTTAAATAAGGGGTGTGATACGAGTGGTACATCTTTCAAATAATTGAATCTGTATATCAAATAAGTCTTTCCATTGCACTCTACACTAGGGCGGGAGCAGAGTGTATCGCCTGATTGAAATCCTTAACAAATCGCCCTCCAAAATGGCCACCACGCAGGTGCATTCCAAGTCTACCAACATGGCTGATACCTGGGCCATTGGATCTGGCAACAAGTGATTGAATCAGCTCATGAAGGACACAGAGGCATTGTGTCAACAAGAAGAATGGTACGCCAAAAGATGTGGTTTCCAAGAATGGATATACTACTAGAAGAAACATTCACGAAATACACTACGTGTCAGGTCATAACTCGCCACACAACTGCCCAAGGCTGTGTGGAAATAGGTTGCTATCAATTTCTTTTCCCCAGTCGATGGCAACATTTATGTTCTCATCGCAATGGATTAATACTCCATACACCTGGAAACCCACATAATATATTCCAGATCTGCCTCCAGTGACATCCACACTCTTGACGATATGTTCACGGAATATGGAGTACCTCGAATAGTCAAGTCTGATAATGGGCCACCATTTATGCGTCAAGATTTCATATCTTTTACTGGGCTTCAGACATTGGCGGGGTATGCCTTTGTGGCCTCAGGCCAGTGGAACAGTTGAGCGTTTAATGGCCAACCTAAAAAAAAACAACTATCATACCTAAGTAGTCCCCCTCATGAACAGATGCTTTATCAATTGGTGAGAGACTATCGCAAAGCCTCTTATAGTGCCACAGGAAAATGTCCCTAAAACGTCATGTTTAGAAGAGTCAGGACCATATGGCGGCCTCAAATTCTACTATCTGATGTTAGGCACCCCGAAGACTTCATGATAAGGGAACATGATATGGAAGCCAAGTTCAAAATTAAGACAAATGCAGACAAGTGAAGAAGAGCAAAGGAGTCCTCTCTGAGGATAGTAGATGTCATCATCAAACTCTTTCCACTCTACTACATTCCAACCCTTCTACATTCTCACACTCTACACTGACATTGCGCACACACACGACAGCACACCTTCTTCCCAAGACCAGAACATCACACCTCTCCCTCCCTATACAGTGACAATAACTTGAACACCAAACACACATACTCACACCTAGGATATCACCTCAGCACTCTCTAAGTAAAAGTCAGAACACCACACCAATTCCTTCCTGTTCCCCTCCCATTCCATACTCTTGCCCCAAGCTGCCTCTTCTTTACTTTAGTAATAGTTTGCAAGTACAGAGCAGAGTGCTTGCCATCCATTACACAATCACATGATTCACCATCTGTCTGCTGTAGGGTGTGGCTGTCAGCAGGCCAGGTGGAGTGACTTGGTCTCACTGCTGTGGTGCCGCCATGAGAGTTGGGGGGGAGGGGTCATGCAGCCTCAAGCTGAAAAAGCTCCTCTGCAGGCGGCTTCTCCCCCTAAAATGCCCTTCACTGTTTTATGAAGCAAAAGTGCTGTGTGCTTAAGACCATCATCTCTTCCGTCTCGTGGTACATATAGAGGAAAGAGTGCTGAATATGCCACCCACCAGACTCCAGGATTGCTCGAGCAAATTACCAGGTGGTGCTGAGGGAAAGCGATGGGCATTGGAAATGGTGCAGAATTGAATTTGTTTGTTTAAAGGGAACTGCCTGGCGGATGTGGAAATTGTCGCTCATCATTTGGATCTCTGCTAATCAAGGTCGGCCTGACTGCCCATCATTTAAATCCCTGCTGATTAAGGAGGCCTCGCAGCAACCTGAGGAAGCCCCCACACCTCTGGGCAGTGGGTGGGGGTAATTCGTTAGCACATCAAAGCTAATGATTGAGCATTGGGGAAAAAGGCTGGCAACAATTTGCATCTGAGAGCAGAGCACTGGCCACTGCTGTATAAAGTTGCTACCCAAAGGAGGGGGCTGGGCTAATATGGATTGTAGAGGGGATGAGGACAGTTGGGAAGTGGGGATGGAGCGGTGCTGATGAAAGTCAGATTCTCAAGGTGCAGTAGAGCCCAGTCAGTCAAAAATTCAAGAAATGTGGTTCCAAACAAAACAAATTGCAAAACACCCAGAAAATGAATACGTACATCCCCAGGTGAAAAAGCAGTAAAGCACTATTTAGCGCAACAGCAAACAGCTGACATGATCATGCCTCAGACCACTGGGAAGAGCGCACTGCCTTGTCTATTGACCAACATTCAAAGACATATACCTCTGACAAATAATGACCAGGCAGCTATAGAATGAATAGTTGATTATTGACTGGAGATGAAAGCAGAGACACCGAAAGTGACATGACCGACCTGCAGCGCCCGATCCAGCTCCCAGGTTCCAGCACTCAGAGGAGGCGGCAAACCAGCAGCCCTGTGCCCCCCTCCATCTAGCAATGACAGATAATCACTGGTTCATTCAGTCTGAGACTGCCCGCTCCTGAGCTCGCCAGAGCCCCTGTTACACAAGCCTCTATAAGCTGAGGAAGACTCTGCTCAGGGACAGCATGCAATGACAGGCTGCGAGGAAGGAACTAAGCTCAACAGCACCAGAGGCTGAGTCTGCCTGGCCTGAACAGTCACCACCACTTCAGGTGCACACTCTCCTGACAATTTTTTATTGGTGTTATGCAGCTATGATGCAATGACTAATGCCTTGCAGGGGTACAAGGGTGACTAGAGGCTACACTGCCTACTCAGCCCTCTCATTACATGGGCCGAGGGCAGGCTTCACTCTTAAGAGGGGTGTGAATGTGATGACAGTAGCAACCCGAACAGCAATTGTACAACAGTCCAAAATAAAGGAATGTCTAATCAAGGTTCTATAAAAATATATATACTTTAATGAAACACACCACTATAAAAAAAAACACCTTTGCGGGTAGAGCACATGATATACAAGATGTAGATGATGCAAGCACTCTGGGTAATGTTGCAAGGGGTGAAAGGCATTATCTCACCAAAAATGTCCCCAATTCCTGAACCACATGGAGCAGGGTTCCAGCTTCCACCCCCTGCTGCTCGCTGGGCTGTGACTAGTAATGCAACGAGTTCTACCATATTCCGTATACTAACTGAACACTTTTCTGCTACTCATTTTGCAATATATCACGTTCCATATTCATATTACAGGCTCTGTCTCACAAGATAAAACTCAAAAGGGCTGACTGACAATTCCAAATTATCCTAGAAGAACACAGTTTCCTTTGTGCATATGGCACACTCGGCCACCCCCCACCCAGTGGTTATATGAAGGAGGATGAGATGAGAACAGCATTTTTTCACAGAGCCTTTTGAGTTCCCTGCAAAAGGGAGTAGGCTACAGATCACTATTTGGAGTTGCTGTGCAGCCGGTTGTATATGAATTGTTCGTTTTACAACTGTTCGAATTACAATTGACCTTTTCACAATTGACCGAATTGTGAAGGTCAATTGTAACATATATGCGGGGGAAACCCCCCACAGCCCCCCACCCAACGCCAACCCCCCCAAAACCCATATATATATATATATATATATATATATATATATATATATATATATATATATATATATATATATATATATATTATGGTCAGTTGTGAAAAGGTCAATTGTGACCCTTTAAATTCAGGCAATTGTTCATTCCAACAATTGTAAACGAACAATTTGTGTAATACCGTGCAGCCAGAAGCTCATTCCTTCAGTGATTCAAACGACCACTAGAAGCTGTAAAGTCAGTAGCACATGGGTGCAAGTACACATTACATCACTAGATGTCCCTGCTGAGCCACTAGCAAAAGGGTGCAGTACCGCAGTCAATGAATAGAGGTCCTCGCGGATTCTGTAGAATGGGATGCAGTACTTCTGATTGCTACTAGATGTCCTTGTGGATTCAGAACCCATTCTCCACTGCTGCTGGAAACCGAGAAAAAGAATACAGCTGAACATGCTCTCGCTTGTTCTGACCTTGGCAATGTTCCCCCTAATAAAAAACAGGGAGTCTGGGGGGGGGGGGGGTGAGGGGGATATAGATGGCAATGCCACCCCTCCTCCCTACTTAAGGCAGTTATTTCAATTAGAAGAAAACAGATAAAGCAGATACAGCAGCTGAATGGACACTATGGCAGCCGCTGCTTTTGGCGTGGGGCTTTGGCTGTTCTGAATAGTGAACAATGTTTAATTTCCCTGAATGTGTTCATAGCCTTTCAAGGAATTGTTGAATGCTGGTAGCTGAGAGTCTCCTGGTGGACAACGCACTCAAAGCAAAAGCAGCCTCTGGTGTTCATAAGCGAAGGACTGAGAGCCAGGCTGCACCTCTCAGGAAGATGATTCAGGAGACTGACCGGGTCTGCCCAGGTCCATTTAAAACCAATCCCTTTCTTTCCCCCATATGCCTGAAGTCCCCCTGCAGTACTGGCTTTGCAGGCTCCTCCTCTTCGTTATGAGAAGGGGGCCCTTATCTTGAGTTAAGGTAAGGGGAAGTGGCAGTTGGTGGCAACTCCTGACCAGTGGGACTGCAGGTAGGTGACACAATTGTGTCTTTGATGATAGAAGCATGAATTTTGACACACTTTTAGACCACACACTAATGAAAATATTTGGCTATGAGGCTATTTCAGATTTTTCCTGTAACAGAGTTCGAAGCCTTTTTTTAAAAAAAGTACGACTTGTCATTTAGGTATCTTAATTTTTGCAGCTATTCATTGTTCAATCATTTATTTGTCATGTGATGTATATTGTACACTTTAGAAGTATAAATGAAGCCTATTAGTAAATAATAATGGGGGTTTTCCCCATTTATTTACAGTAGAATGTAGAAATGTATTGATTTTGTCAAGTGTGGAAAAACAAAAGCATTAACAATTATTGATTGATGTTTATGTAATACAAATACAGTGCCTTGTTCTACTGATTTTTATGTTATTCATTATTGAATGAATATTGATACTATTCCTCAAACAGATTATTGGTAATCGCCCCCAAGCCCCCTCTTTTCAGTCAGTACAAAGAGCAGCACACTGTAGGGCAGCCTTCCTACACTTGTAATGTAGTGTGCAGCCTTTCTTGCAGCCACATCATGAGAGTTCCCTGCAAGCTTGCATAACTTCTGATAGGGTTGTCCAGGATATTTTCCAACCACCTTCATCCTTCTTCTTCCACACTCAATCACTTGGCGGTAGAAGCTGTGGCATTGCGATCATCGATTGGACCCTGCAGTAACCAGCCTGGTAGACAGCTCTTTTTGTATTGTATGGTGAATGAGCGCATCTTGCATGAGAGGTAGATTGTCGACCTTTCTGCGCAAATAGTTGCTTTTTTGCCTCATTAACATGTTCTTTGCTGCTAGTACGGACATATAGCAAAACTACAAATCTCTCTAATGGCTTTTACATTTCTTCCAATGCCTGCTGGCCTGTCAGCCAATCCACAAAAAGCTGAGGTGACATCTTTCTACGCATTCCAGGTGTCCCATGCAGCCCTCTTGCCTCTTCCTCCAAAAAGGGACACAGTTTCACACCCAGTTATTGCATGAAACATCGGTAAAATAATACAACAATCAGGACCGAACGTTCTTGCTAACTCATGGGCAGCAAAGTACCAGAAATTTCTTCCCAACTCCCAAGTGCAACCCATAGTTCCTCAATGTGCAGATGTGCAGATGTGATGTCGAGAACTACCACGTGGCTGTTCACAGTGTGTATTTCAGCTTTGTTATAGACTTGCTACACAACCTCACTTAAATGGAGTAGTGTGTGAGTGTCTGCTTCTTCGTGTGAGCATGGACCCAGTCCCAAGATATCTTGATGATTTATGGAAAGAACATTGGTATTATTTGTGGTAATTACCTACTTCTAAGTGTAAATAACCGCTAATGTTTTTTGGCAAGAGAACAATTCATTCTTATTTTCATCAACCCAGAGGAAATCCTGCCAATTTTTAGGAAGTGCGTTTCTTGGTTCAACACATTTCCGAATACCTTTTCCCCTTTTACTGCGGATGTCACTCTTGAAGCTGTCAGGCCTGTACACAGCCCAGATGATATCTAGCCTTGTAGTTTAGTTTGTTTATTTTCTTATATAGCGCACCTAACCCAAGGGTATCTGGGCGCTTTCACTTATACAGACAAGTGTTACAAACATGAATGTGGTAGGGTACAGGTGTTACATACATGTAGATAGTACATTACAGTAGAAAGAGATAGGCAGTTGACTTGTGTTACAGATCAAGAAAACATGCCTGGCAGGAGAGATACATAAGGGAGTAGATACAGTTACACATAGAGAATTAGATTAGCGAGCACCTAGTGTTGCATATCTAGGCAAAGACCTGCAAGTAAACAAGTGCAGTGTACTGGGGTCGTTTGTAGACCTTAGTTTAGTTGGGAAAAGAGCCAGGCTTTTACCTTATTTCTGAAGGACAAAAAAGAAGGTTCAGCTCTTAGCGCTGACAAGTTGAAATTTGATGTAGGGTATGATCACAGTACTGGCATAATCATGGATTGTTTTCGCAAATCCTGGTCGCAGCATATTGACAATTACAGCGCTGTCATTGATGGTCATTTGGACTGTTCGTTTGGAAGTAGTGTTTTTTACGGGTGTGAGTTGTTCCAGGCCAGTCAATAAATTAGACTTTGTTCAAGTTCTTAGACTTCCTAACTTCGACAGTGCTGGAGGATAGGCTTGGTTTTCGTGTCTAAAGAAATCATCAAGATATCTACTACGTATCCATGATGCAATACAGCATCTAGAAAATAGTGAGCAGTAATTCCTCACCGATGTCAGTCGTAACTGTTTACTTGACTTTTCAAGAAATAGAGAATGGCTGAAGAGGTGGAGGTTATTCTGCTTAATAGGATCTGCTATACGTTTAGTTTGATTAATAAGCATGTCGCTGACATATAACTCATACTAGTCAACTCCAATTTTTTCATTATTTAGCAATGTGTCTTCAACTGCTGGATGTACTATATTTCTGCTGTCAAGTACCAATAGATAACAGCTGGTTTCACTAAATGGGTTTTCCATATCTTGTATTACATGAGTAAGAGACTTGACGTCTTTTGCAAAAGACATCTGTGAATGCTTGTCCCGTGGTGACGCTCATCTTTTCCCCATCTCTTCGTAGAATGACATTCTTTAACTAAGCAGGCCATCTCAGGACCAGAGACCATCCAGTGATGCAGAGATTCTGGGTTTTCTGTCAGGCCCGCAGCCACTCCATCGCCTTTGACTGAAGCCTTATGCTGTTCATCGGCCTGATCAATGGCAATAGTTGAGAACACACGCGTTGACATTTTTGTGAAAAACATTCCTTTCATGAATTCTGCATAGGTGTTAGGGTGATTTTATTAAGTGAAACCATACCTCATAAGTGGACAGGAATTCATTGTGCATAGTGAGTATGGTCCAAGGAAAAGAACCAGGGAACAATCTTGGACAGCGTCTCTAAGTAGGGCTGACAAACTCCTTCTCGTATCGCTCTTACAAAAGTCATCGAAAGGAGATCTAGTCTTAGAGGGATGTACCAGAATCTCAAGTGGGTACGTACATCACTTCTTTCTTTATACCAGAATTCAAGTGACTTAACCTGCCTGCAGTCCACAATGTCTTAGCTGTATTCATTGTAAGCCTGCTGCAGAAGTAAATATCGACTACTGGCTGTGATTTTATGAGCCCTACGGTTTCACATAGTAACCTTTCATTAAAAGAAAATCCACTTTTCTAGTGTTCCAGTCCACCCACTTTCATCCAAGAGATTTCCAAGAACCTTGAGAACTGCCATCTCAATAATCAGCCGACCAAATATTACAATAAATTGTTTTTTGCTATGAGTTGTTGGCCAGTTCAACTGGATTTGTTTTGCCAATGCATCGAGTGGCTGACCAATTGTAATGATTGGAAACTGTCCAGGATTAAGGCCTTTCACTGCTGTCTTCACTAAATCCACTGAATGCCGAATCATGGCTACTGACATTGCATGGTCTGAAAACAGAGGAAGAAAGGATCAAAGTGTTAATTCACAATCTTTTGGAGTTTCTTATGCTGCCTGGGTGATTATGTTATTCCCTTGTAGGTTGTCACTATCCAGAACCTGTGTTACATGCTTCAGCCAGGTGTATTCTTTCCTCATAGCTTGCGGCATAACTTGGTAATCAACTAAGTTCTTTTCTATTGTTGGCAGAGGACAATCAGTTCTCATAGGAGGAACAGGGAGCATGCTGGTGTAGCGCTCAGGAGGATGTTTAGTCACTTTCCCGACACAAGGATTTTTAGCCATAGTCCAATCAGTCCTCATAACATTACAATCTGGATGTTGAAATGTTGATTTTCCTGTACTATGGAAGGGGCCATGAGCTGTGGTAGAGCTTGGACTATGGTCTATATTGTCGACCACACTAGTCATAAAGAGCCCTCCTTTTAGCTGAAGAGGAATGACAGCATTTTCCCTGTGATAGTGATGACATACTGAATTGCCAAGTTCTGATGCGATGTGTAGCACACAGTCGTATGATTTGCTTCACACAAGTTTGTGTAGGTTTTCAACAAGTTCGCACTTGCAAGCTCTTGCATGGATTAAAATACCTAAGTAGAAAGGTAAAGATGTTTCCCGTTTGTGTTATGGCTGAAGGCTCTTTCAGACTCATACTCCTGATGTCACACCAAACCGCTGTACATTAGTAACTGTGAAACAGTGAGGATTGGTTGTGGCATTGTCGAAACACTTGACTGTGCTTTAATATTTGGCTGTTAGTAACCAAAGCAACCAGAGCTAACAGAGATGCTGGCACAGAGACTTCCTGACACTTGTTTCCAAAAGGGTATCATGTTCAGTCATCGACAGTAATTACTTTGTGCTAATTTACCTCAAAGTAATTACCTCGAAATTACTTCCACTAATATGGGTAATTACGAGGTGAAAGGGGGGGGGAATGGTTTTCAAAGTAATATTTCAAAGTAATTACTTTGTAGTATCCGTGCCAAAAAAGGGCCTGCATTCAGGCACGAGTATCTGTTGCGTCAAAACAACACGGCCGAATTCTTCAAAATCTGCAGGGAACTTGCCAACCCGTCCTCAGTATTCTCTGCCCCTATTCCATCCCAGTCCCTTCGCAATGCACTCACCACTAACTTCACCTCCAAAACCCAGGACATACTGGAAAGCCTTGTCACGCACTCGTCCAACCCATCCCTCCTCCCTTTGCCGACCAGGACCACTCACCCGCCTCCTTCCTCCTTTTCATCCTTCGCTTCTGTCTAAACAGAAGAAGCCACCAGAGCTGTCAACTCCATCAAGGTCTCTTTCAAACAGGTTGCCCCCTGCTCATCCAGAACCATCAAGGACAACATTTCCTCTCTCGCCCCTACTCTTACTGATCTTTATAACCACTCCTTTGCTACTGTTTATTTTCCATCCTCCCTCATGCACTCCCTTGTGCGCCCCATCTTAAAAAAAACGTCAGCTGACCCTCCCTGTTCAGCCAACTATCGCAGCATCTCTATCACCCCTTTCCTGTGGAAACTGCTTGAGAAGTTGGCCCAGCTCCATTTCAACTCTCACACTGAACTTGTTGGCGGCCTTCACGACCATCAATCTGGATTGTGAGCATCCAGATGCAGGGAAACTGCTCTTCTGAACACCTGTGAAGAACTGCTTGCATCCCTTGATTCCATCTCCACTGCTGTCCTCATCCTCCTCGATCTCTCCTCTGCATTTGACAGAGTGAACCAGTCCATCCTCATAAAAAGGCTCCATGACACCCTTGGTATCTCGGAGCAGGCAGTGGATTGGCTGACCTCCTTCCTAACTGACCGCTTGTCCAAAGTCATAATGGGCACCTTCTCCTCCCCTACTTCCTTCACCACCTGTGGCGTCCCCTAGGGCTCCATTCTTTCACCTTGGCTCTTTAACATCTACCTTACTCTGCTTACACGCCTCATTTTCTCCTTCTCCCCCAACTTCCAGTACTATGCTGACGACACACAACTCCTCTTCAAACTTCCTGCAGATGCCCTTGGACCCTCCATCATCCCTGACTGCCCCTAAGCCATCCAGGCCATCTTTGCCTCAATGCCAGCAAAACAGAGATCCTTCCTATTGGGACCCCGGCACCCGATGTCTTCCCTTCTCTCTGGCCTTCTTCATGGGCTCTCCCCCTTCTCCCTCCTCAGAAGCTAGAAACCTCTGAGTCATCTTCGACTACTCTCTCTCCTTCCTACCTCATACTTAGGACATTGCCAAGAAGTCCCACTTTCAGCTTTTCCTTCTGAAAGGAATTCTGCTTTTCCTCACCTTCCCTCAGAGACTCAGTGTTACAAGGGCTCTCTCTAGGCTTGACTATTGCAATAGCCTCCTCCTTAACCTACCTTCGTCCACTCTGCGACCCATCCAGCTAATCCAGAATAGGGCAGCAAGACTTATCCTTGGCCTCAAGCCCAGGGACCGCATCTCTCCTGCCCTACAAAGTCTTCACTGGCTCCCGGTCGCAGCACGGATTACATTGAAATCCCTCTGCATCATCCACCAGGCTGTCTGGGGACCACTACATCCGCCACTCTTTCGGACTAAATATCCCCCCTCTAGACACCTGCGTTCCTCTGGCACCAACTCCTTGTCTGTAAAGCGGTTTGCTAAACAGAGGGCAAGTGGTCAATCATTTTCCTTAGCAGGCTCCTGACTTTAGAACAGCCTCCCACTCCCTCTATGTCTTGAGCAGGACCTCCTTAAGTTCCAGAAAAGCCTAAAGACCTTCCTCTTTACTTCTTCCTTCCATCCCTCCCTCCCCTGCTAATCGCACAGTAGCATGATTGATGTGCAGGGCACTTATGCATCCTCGTGGCCCTGACCTCCCACATCTTATCATCCCAGCTGCTGTCTATCCTCTGCACTTGCCTCAGCTCACCCTACACCACTAGAGGTTGCACTTCAAACTTCACCTACTGTTCTCCATGAGCAACACAGCACTTATCCCATACCCCTGTCCCCTCTGCACTTGCATGTTCTGAACACTCACAAGGCATAGTAGGTTTGTGTTCTCCTCCCCTTTGTCTCTTCTTATGTTGCTGTATATAATTATTTAACATTGTTGTTATTACATTGTCAATCATCCCCTGTCAATTGCCTGTTGCCCTCTGGGCTCTTTCAAACACTATTTGCTTCTTGTATAAGTGCCTAACATGCAAATGATAAATAAATAAATAAGTAGTAAATTACCTTGAAGTAATTACTGTTGATGAAATGACATGGAACCTTCCAAAAGATTATGTAAGCAAGGCATGGTATCACAAGTATGACAGACACAAATGATGTGTTCAAGGGTATTTATTGTGTTTATTGAACAAATATTGAGTTGGAAAAACAACCATGTAAACCTATGTTTTCTTCCCCAGTGCCAGGAACAACACAACGAAAAATAATAAAACTCAGAGTTCACTTTTTTTGGTCTCCCTCAGCTAGGACTGTTTCTTACCTGTTTATTTCTCAATGAATCTCCCTCAGCCGGGCTCGGATTCCCTTCCTTCGCTCAGGCTGTTAACTGGGGCCGCGGCCCATTACCCGCCGGTGTTGCCCCTGAAATGGGTACATAACACCACAACATTTCAAATCTACTATTGGTAGATGAAGAACTCTGTCTGACTGAAAACAACATTCTTCTTAAAGGAACCAAAATAGTAATGCCAACCTCTTTGTGCCAACAAGTGATTGAATCAGCTCATGAAGGGCACAGAGGCATTGTGTCAACAATATGAATGTTATGCCAAAAAGTGTGGTTTCTAAGAATGGATCTACCAGTAGAAGAAACATTCAGGAAATGCACTATGTGTCAGGTCATAACTTGCCACACAACTGCCCAAGGCTGTGTGGAAAGCGGTAGCTACTGATTTCTTTTCCCCAGTCGATGGCGACATATATGTTCTCGTCACAATGGATGACTATTCCATCCATCTGAAAACCCACATAATACATTCCACATCTGCCTCCAGTGACATCCACACTCTTGACGATATGCTCACGCAATATGGAGTACCTCGAATATTCAAGTCTGACAATGGGCCACCATTTATGAGTCAAGATTTCATAACTTTTACTTGGCTTCAGACATTGGCGGGGTATGCCTTTGTGGCCTCAGGCCAGTGGAACAGTTGAGCGTTTCATGGCCAACCTAAAAAAAAAAAAAATCGATCACACCTAAGTACTCTCCCTCATGAACAGATGCTTTATCAATTGTTGAGAGACTATCGCAAAACGTCTTATAGTGCCACAGGAAAATGTCCCTCAGAAGTCATGTTCGGAAGCGTTGTCACCATATGGCTTCCACAAATTCTACTACCTGAAGTTAGGCATCCCGAAGACTTCATGATAAGGGAACATGATATGGAAGCCAAGCAGGGTCAGACTGGGACAAGAAATAAGCCTGGACACCCAAGAAAACGTGGCCCACCCCTCGCCTCATAAAAGTGGCCTGGCCCTCGCCTCACGACCCTTGACCTCTGATGACATCACCGGAAGTGCTGTCATTTGACCCCACCAGAAAGTAACATCCTGGGAAGCGATGAACAGGACCTTTCACCCCTTGAAAAAACAGGAAGTGGCATCAAATAGCATTGTTCCTAAGTACACTACGAAAAAGATGGTTATGATTTCACTAATGTGATATACATTTCATACAAGAATGGATCACCATATGTATAATTAATATCTGTGTGTATAGATCCATATTGTCATATTACTGTGAATGCAAGCAGACGTCCAAGGCCAAATGATATGTTATTGTATAGCACTTACACTTAAGCTCTTTTTCATAGAGCAAATATGCACACAATATCACCCAACTTGTGTTGGTACTCATTTATCGATCTCAGAAGGATGAAGGGCTGAGTTGGCCTTGCTGGGATTCGAACCTGCAAATCACACACACATCGCAGCAGCGAGTGCTCAACCCACTGAGCTATCATATCGACAATAGTAGTAGTTTCACAATGATTGTACTCCTTTTTTGGCCTGCTTTATGCACTCTTTTGGAGTGATGTGTGTGTTTGTTCATTTTTTTATTTCTTTATTTAATTAATCATTTATGTATTTATATTTTTTGGGGAGCACTGTGTGCTAATCTGGGGTCTGTCTCGTTTTTCTTTCGGCTTTTGAGCCCATTTTTCAGTGCTAGGCTGCACCCGAAGGGTGCAGGCTGGGGTGTGGTCCTTTGTTTGTGTCTGGCCTTTTCCCAGTCCCACCCTCTCCCTCCAATCTACCCACCTCCCCTGATTGGTACGTCCACCTGGTCATAACTGACCTTCCCAGGGCAGCCCTCTGCCCGGCAGCACCACGGCTAACGACCCAAGGCAAAGGGAGGCTCCTACATTGGCAGCTCCAAGACGTGTCTGCAGGTGTCCGCAGGGGAAGCCAGTGAAGCCAGCAGCCAACAGACACCAATAAAAACTGTGAGTGTGGCATGGGTGGGGTGTAGAGCAAATACTCTACTCCAGAAAGCCCCTGCCACTCTACCTTACCTTTCCATAACGTAGACTGCCATAGACTTACACCATGCATACGTAGAGAGATTTGTGACCACCAGCCTAAATCTATTCATGGTTGGACTGTAAATGTTGCATTGCATTACACACTAACCTGCGTGCCAATGTTAACTAGTGCCACACCTAGAGAGAACTGTGAAGATTGCCGTGCATCACATCTAGATAGGATTGTGAATGTTAGCATGTGACACACTTAGATGGAATTCTTAACTTTAGCCTGCATCGCATCTAGATAGGTTTGTGAATGTTAGCATATGCCACACTTAAATGAAACTGTGAATGTTACCAAGTGCCACACTTAGAGGGGATCGTGATCACTAGCCTGCCTCACATCTAGATAGGATATTGAAGATTAGCACGTGCCACACTCAGATGGAATAGTGAATGATAGCAAGAACCACACCTAGACATAACTGCAAGGACAGCAATGCCAATTAACCGATCCACTAACAATTTCACCCCTCTGCATACACCTCTCCAACTCTAACTAAACACAACCACAAGCCTACAACACAGCAATCTGCACAAACTTAACTACACTGCAACAACAACAAAAAACCACAAATAGACTCGCACAACAGCACACAACGACTACCGACCGTAAAACACCCCAAGCCCAGTCAACGGACCCACTGGGCTGAGGCTGCCAACAGGACATCACTCCTCTCTTGCACTTTTCCAGCTTATTCCCACTAACTCACCCCCCTTCCCTTTTTCAGAGCCGCCAGAGCACTAGGGGACCACTCCAGTGGTGAAAGTGCGCTGTACAAATATCCTTTAACATTAACATTAACATAGTTGAACTTAGAAAATGTGCCTAATAGCATAACTGTGGTATAGTTGAATTTAGAAATAGCGTAACTATGTTATAGTAACTGTGGTATAGTTAAATTTAAAAACAGCGTAACTGTGGTATAGTTGAATTTAGAAAGTGTGCCTAATTGCGTCTCTGTGCCAAAGTTTGAACTTAGAAAGCATGCCCAATAGTGTGCCATAACAGTTGTATAGTGAATTTAGAAAGTATGCCTAATTTAACATCACTATGCTAAAGTGGCATCTAGAAAGTGTGCCTAATAGCATCACACTGCCAAAGATTGAATTTAGAAAGTGTGCCTAAAAGCGTCACTGTGGTATAGTCGAATTCTGAAGGTGTGCCTAATAGCATCACTTCTGCCAAAGTTTGAATTTAGAAAGTGTGTCTGATATCATCGCTGTGCTAAATGCTGAGTCGTCTAGAAATCGTCCCTAATAGCGTAACTGTGGTATTGTTGCACTTAGAAATTGTGCCTAATGTACGCCCCCTGTCCTCCTTTTGTGCTTGATCACAGGCGTTTTACTGATAACCACCATATCAATCTACTATGCTTACTCTCCCCTATACACCATCATTCAACTAGAACACTACTGTACTATGACACATTCGGTCTAGCTGTTCTCATAATAACATGACCCCACATCATCCTAATAAAACACAGCTAGCTGAGCTTATTCTGGCTAGCTTAAGCGTCTCTTCAGGCCTAAGGCAGCCAGAACTCAGTCTGGGTGTCCACCCTCCAGACTGAACACATCCAACTGATTTCCTCAGCACCACACCTACCGCTAAGAAGCAGCTTTCATGAAAAAACAACACCCGCTGCACACATATCCGGTGTGCCCACGCACCATACCACACTCTCTCTCTCTACTGACTGAACTGCGGTTCCCGAGGGCGTTCAACCTATCAGCGCTTTGAGATCATACCAATGATACATAAGGCGCTATATAAATGCCAAGTAACATAACATAACATAACATAGTAAAATGAGCAATTACTCTGTATTGGATACCATTAAATTGGTAACTGACATTTAACAGCTTAACAGCAGACCAGTTAAGTTAATGTGCAGGTCTGGTGCAAAGTTGGCCGCATGCTGCAGCAGCATGTGAATGAGGCATGTATTATAATTTATGATGCACAAATCAATCATCAAAGCAAGGTAAATGTGTTACCTTGCTTTGATGAATTATGCCATTGCGGGTGCTTTTTGCTTGCTTAAAAAAAGTTGGGTTTTTTTCAAACTTTTAAAAAAATATTATTTTATTTTTTTCAGACCGGCCCAATCGTGGGCAGAAACAGGCCCCCAGGGACTACTCATGATTTCCACCCGGCCGTGGGCCGAGTGGCAGATGGGCCAATCCGACCCTGAAGCCAAGCTCAAAATTAAGACAAATGCAGACAAGTGAAGAAGAGCAAAGGTGTCCTCTCTGAGGATAGGAGATGTCATCATCAAACTCTTTCCACTCTACTACATTCCAACCCTTCTATATTCTCACAGTCTACACTGACATTGTGCACACACACGACAGCACACCTTCTTCCCAAGACCAGAACATCACACCTCCCCCTCCCTATACAGTGACAATAACTGGAACAACTAACATGCATACTCACACCTAGGAAATCACCTCATTACTCTCCAAGTAAAAGTCATAACACCACGCCAATTCCTTCTTGTTCCCCTCCCATTCCATACTCGTGCCCCAAACTGCTTTTTATTTACTTTAGTAATAGTTTGCAAGTACAGAGCAGAGTGCTTGCAATCCATTACAGAAGCACATGATTCACCACCTTTCTGCTGCAGGGTGTGGCTGTCAGCAGGCCAGGTGTAGTGACTTGGTCTCACTGCTGTGGTGCCGCCATGAGAGTTGGGGGGGTCATGCAGCCACAAGTTGAAACAGCTCCTCTACAGGAGGCTGCTCCCCTTAAAATGCCCTTCACTGTTTTATGAAGCAAATGTGCTGTATGCTTAAGACCATCCTCGCCATAGGCGTAATTATAGGGGGGGGCAGGGGGACAAGTCCCCCCCAACTTTGGTGGCATGCCTTTTTGTCCCCCCCATCTTTTGGTGGGAAGGCCAGGGGGCCGCATTGTGGCCGCCTCTTTCATTGATCAGGTAAGTGGACAGTGCAAGCCTGGCTGAGGTGCCCAGCCAGGCTTGCGCTGTCTCCTTACATAATGCCGAGCTGAGCTCAGCTGCGTGTATGTTTGTTGGAGGGCTGGGCTGCAGGCTGACCCTAGTGCACAAGCACATTTGGGATAAAGGAAGTATCCAGCATTGCAAGAGTGGGGGGTGAGGTGAGCCACAAAATACAGTGGGTGTAATAGTCTCGCGCACACACCCAAACTGCCCACCCCTGCCCCAATCTACTTTTTTGGTAACATTAGTGGCAGATGCATTTTTACACATAAAAATAAATGAAACTGCAGGATGCAGCAAACTCATCTATTAGAGCTCTGTCCAGGCGCTCTGGGGCAAAATACATGGAAACCTCCTAATTTGCATATGGATTGCACCAACAGAAGGGACTTCACAGAAAAAGGACTTTGCCCGGAGCATCATCAGTCTTTGAAACGTGGAGGCGCCATGGTAGTGACTTTAGAATAAGTTGCTGTAAGTAAGTGGCAAATAAGTTTGTGCTGCAAAATACCTAAAAGGCACTATTGTTATATATGGAGCTACTCTATAGTCATTAGGCTTTTTTATCATAATAGCATGGTATATTAACATAAGCTTTGAAGTGAATCAGAATCACGTACAGAGCTGCAGATAAGACACAAAAGGCCTCATTGCGAGTTGGGCGGTAGCCCTTAAATGCGGCGGTAATGCTATTACTGCTGCATTTAAGGGTCCGCCCAAACATGAGTCTTGCAGCATTTAAAGCCCATTTTCAGGCACAATTAGCGTGGCACTATTAGTGCACGCTAATTGCGCCGAAAATGCCCCATTGGGTCCAATGCCCATCATTTATGCCCATCATTTAAATCCCTGCTGATTAAGAAGGCCTCGAGGCAACCTGAGGAATCCCCCACACCTCTGGGCAGTGGGTGGGGGCAATTCGTTAGCACATCAAAGATAATGACTGAGTATTGGGGAAAAAGGCTAACACAAATTTGCTTTTGAGAGCAGAGCACTGGCCACTGCTGTATAAAGTTGCTACCCAAAGGAGGGGGCTGGGCTAATATGGATTGTATAGGGGATGAGGCCAGTTGGGAAGTGGGGATGGAGCGGTGCTGATAAAAGTCAGATTCACACGGTGCAGTAGAGCCCAGTCAGTCAAACTAAAGAAATAGGGTTCCAAACAAAACAAATTGCAACACACCCAGAAAATGAATACGTACATCCCCAGGTGAAAAAGCAGTAAAGCACTATTTAGCGCAACAGCAAACAGCTGACATGATCATGCCTCAGACCACTGGGAAGAGCGCACCGCCTTGTCTATTGACCAACATTCAAAGACATATACCTCTGACAAATAATGACCAGGCAGCTACAGAATGAATAGTTGATTATTGCCTGGAGATGAAAGCAGAGACACCGAAAGTCACATAGACCGACCTGCAGCGCCCGATCCAGCTCTCAGGTTCCAGCACTCAGAGGAGGCGGCAAACCAGCATCCCTCTGACTCGCTCCATGCAGCAATAACAGATAATCACTGGTTCATTCAGTCTGAGACTGCCCGCTCCTGAGCTCACCAGAGCCCCTGTTACACAAGCCTCTATAAACTGAGGAAGACTCTGCTCAGGGACAGCATGCAATGACAGGCTGCGAGGAAGGAACTAAGCTCAACAGCACCAGAGGCTGAGCCTGCCTGGCCTGAACAGTCACCACCACTTCGGGTGCACACTCTCCTGACAGATATTTATTTGTGTTATGCAGCTGTGAGGCAATGATTAATGCCTTGCAGGGGTACAAGGGTGAGTAGAGGCTAAATTGCCTACTCAGCCCTCACATTACTACAAACCAACAGTGTTTTGCCGCCACCCCCTTCTTTTCTGGGAAGGGTGGGGCGTTGCTTTTGTCCCATCGGACATCGCAAAGATGCACCCATTTATCCCTCCCTTCAACCTAGATATTGGCGAGGGACGAGAAAATGACAGTGTGAGGGCCTAAAAACCATGCCTCATACCACTTCTTCTTTGAAAATTTGCTCTGGTGATGTCTCGGACAATGACGGTGCCGTCCAGTGTTGTCAGGGCCCAGTCTGTAGTCTGTAGGGAGATAAATCTGATGGATCGAGGAAGCTCCCTAATGTAGCCCCTAAACCCCTCGCCCAATATGTCAGCAGTACCGTGAGCATCAGAGATAGGGTGAGATAGGGCAGGTATTTCGAACAGGGGCAGGAGGGGTTGGCATTTGCCAGCCGGTCACAATTTAATGAGGAGTGAGATGGTGATCGGACGCTGGCTGATTGCGCAGTGGGAAGAGAGCCAGTGGCAAGCAGTGGAGCCAGTTGTTGGGAGTGTATCGCTCCTTAAGCAGGCCATTGATGGGCGGGGTAATGCTGCTTTGAGGCTTCCCTGAAATGTTTTGATGCCATATTAAATCAGTGGGAGACAAGGAATACCCCTCCTTTTCCATAGTGCATGTTCCTGTATGGTTTCTCTGTCCTGTAACTCTGTTATCTGTGTGATTGCTATAGCACTATAGCAGTCTGCTAACTGCACTTGTTGCTGTGTCATGCATGTGAATATGGGTGGCTGATTTGTAACGTATGGCAAATAAGCTGCTTGTTTGACTGCTATGTCTGCTGCCTCATTGCCATGTGACATGAAGTCTGTACCACCCGTGTGGGCGGCACATTTGACCACTGCAAGAACTGATGGTAACTGTAACACTTCTATCAATTGGGACAGCAAGTGTGCGTGCTGCACTGGTGCAGCGTCACTTTTCCTGAAACCCTCCTCTTCCATACAGACAATCCAGAATGTACTGTGAAGGTAACATAGGCTGAGTCACTATAGATAGTGGCGAAAAAGCCCTTTCACATCTCTACTGCTGCTTCTGCTGAATAATGTGATGGTAATCACATCTGTGCTGCCACCTCAAAATCCCCTCCTCAAAGCGCACCACTACTGCTCCACTGTGACAAAATCCTTTGTTCTGATCAATCGTCGATTACCCATCAATGAAGAAGACCTCTCCCTCTCCTAGTGCTTCTTCTCTCACTGTGTGCTGACCCTCCAGCCCCTGTTCATAAGTGGTGCAATCATAAACCTCATCGCCCTCCTGTACTGGCTGGGTGACAAAAGTTGCCGGGTTGACAACATGGCACCTCAAAATGTGCACTACTGGGTTTGAAAGTATAATTTTATACCATGACACTCGGAGGGGTGAGCGTAGACTTGGATTTTTCCATCCTCTACATAGAGCGTCACTGAACAACCCATCGTTATGGCAGATGATTTTTCAATTGCAAATGCGCTGCTGCGAGTGCTTGCTCTAATGGAAAATGGCCCTGAATCACTGCATCTAAAATACCACTGAAATAAGCCATTGGTTTGTGTCCTTGGGGCTTTTTCTGTGTGGGGACAGCCGTCAACACTTCCTCGTTGGAATGAGAGAACAGGAGAAATTCTTTGCTGTAATCCAGGGTTGATAATACCAACGCATGCTTCAGCACCTCTTTTAGTTCCCAAAAATAACGTATCATTTCTGCCGTCAAAGGGCTATGGATCCTTCCCCTTTAGTGTTGTCTTGAACCCCTGCTATAATGGCTAAGTGTAATTAACACATTGTAAATCCAGGACTGGCAGTAATTGCACAGGCCCAGGAACTGCTGCATTTCTTTGACTATTTGGCTGGGGTGTATTGCGCACTGGTGCTGCCCTTTCAGGCGTTAATATCCTCCCTTCTGATGACAATATCTCTCCTAGATAAACCACTTCTTTCTGGTGATATTGCAGCTTTTCTCTGTCTACCAAAAATGTCAAGAGTGTTATCAAATTGTCCATGCAATGCTCCCCTGTGGCGCTCCATTCCAAGAAGTCATCCATGTATTGTTTCACTGTGCTTTGTGTCTGTAAATTTCCCAAAACTGCCTATAATACTCACAGTACCCTTGTGGAAGTCTAATGTGTTGGAATCGTTCACCACAATAAGTGAACACAGTGAGGTACTGGGAATCTCGGTGTAATGGTATTGAAAATAATGCATTTTTAAGGTCAATCATTGTGAAACATGTGTTCCCTGTGGGAATATTGGAAAAGATTGTGGCCGGATTTTGGTACCAGCTAAAATTCTTCCTCCACAATGTTGTTCAATGGGAGGAGATACTGCACCATCCTCCAAGACCCGCCTTTAACTTTTTTCACAGGGTACACAGTCGTGTTACACAGGGAATCTGAATACTGTATTAGGCCCTGTTGCCAAAGTCCTGTATTCCTTCATCCGCCTCACGGGACAAGGGGCACTGCCTGATCTGGGGCAACACAGCCCGCTCCTTCAGTTTTGTATCTATTGCCTCTATATCCTTCAGCAGTCTTATGTCATGGGGCACACTGGTCCAAATCCGAGGGTAGCCAGGTGCACAGAGCCAAAGCAGACGGATCAGCCGGGGAGAGGAAGAGCCAAGGCAGGAGCAAAGCGGAAGGTCTTGAGGTGCTTCCGGAACCGGAGATGGTTCTCCTCAATTTTCAGAGTGGCAGGGAGGCTGTTCCAGAGGGAAGCCCCAGCAGCGGAAGGCGATCTGCCCCCATCTCGTTGCTTGGAGAAGCGACTGAACCTGAGGGACTTGGAGGTGGAGGAACGAAGAGCTCGAGTGGGGAAGGTATTAACGGAGGGAGAGTTGAAGGTATTGTGGACCCAGGCCCCAGAAAGCCATGTGGACAATGCAGAGGGTCTTGAATCTATCCCTTGCAGCCACCGGGAGCCAATGAAGAGATTTCAGGGCTGGAGAGATACGATGCCAGGGCTTGAGGCCAAGGACAAGTCTCGCAGTCCTGTTCTGGATGAGTTGCAGAGGGCGGAGAGTAGGAGCAGGCAGATTTAGTAAGAGGCTGTTGCAGTAGTCTAGCCTAGAGAGAACCAGAGCTCTAGAGACAGTAAGCTTCTGGGGGAAGGAGAGGAAAGGAAGAATACACCTCTGAGGAGGTGCGGTTGATAGTTAGACTTCTTAGAGACGCCCAGAGATGTGAGGAGAGGCGGAGAGTGTGGAGTCGAAGATGACCCCGGGGTTCTTAGCCTCACAGGTGGGAGCATGAAGAGGGCCAAGGGAGGCCGGCCAGAGAGTGACAGGAAAGGAGGGTGCAGGTGTGCCGATGAGGAGAATCTCCGTCTTACTGGCATTAAGGCAGAGCTCATTGGCGGCACACCACTCCTGGATGGCGGACAGACACAGACAGACAGACAGACAGACAGACAGTCAGAGAAGAGGGAGGGAGGGAGAAGAGGCGGCGGAGGGAAGCCTGAAAACAAGCTGAGTGTCACTAGCATAGCACTGAAATTTGGAGCAGGGAGCAGCAATGCGGTGGGCAAGCCCTATGTGCATTTGAAGGGGCGTTTGTAGGCTTGGCTAACACAGGCAGAGCTGTGTTATCTCCTTCCTCTTCAGTGTGCTTTTTCTTTGGTCCACAGAAGGTGAGAAGAGTAGACTCTATCGGGCACTGTAGGAAAAGAAGTGAAAAAGTAAATGCTCGCGCTGTTATGCCAGGGAGGTGAGGAAGAGAGGTGGAGTATGAAGCGGAAAACAAAGTTTGCTCATGTTGGTGTTTGAGCTGACGGCAGGATGCCGGCTTTGCAAGACTCTTACAAGGGAGTCGGGGCCCTGCCAAGGGGAAGATACCTTTGGATAAGAGCTGGGAGATGATGCGGTCCTGTTGACAGGCGGAAAATGAAATAAATGCACGCGGGTAACTTTTAAAAAATGGATTATTCAAGCGGAGGAAACACAGTGTGTCTTTGGCAGGGACGGTGCCGTGGCTGGGCCCGGCCTCCCCTTCTATGGACCAATCAGATGGAGGCTCCTCCCTATATATATGCACGTCGCTTGCCGTGCTGCCCATTACTGATCTGTGAGCGCTGAGCGAGTCCTCCTGCAGAACAATGGCTGAAACTGCTCCCGCTGCCGTGGCTCCGCCGGCGGAACCCGCTGCCGCTGCCGCCGCCGCTACCAAGAAGAAGCCGAAGAGAGCAGCTGGCGCTGCCAAGGCCAAAAAGCCCACTGGGCCCTGTGGGATGTATTTACCCATGCATCCGAGCACTACCTCAAAACTGTGCAGTACTGACATGGAAAACATCATGATGGCCAGAGCTTCCCAGAAAATGCACAGGGAAATGCATGAAGAATAGGCTGCCACTCATTTTTGCCGATGTTATGGGCACAGAAGGACACTGCCTAAAACCACCATTGGACTACCCACACAGTAGTCTGAAACCATTGGGAATGGCAATGCTGATTGCCAAAAGCAAACCCATAACTGTTGGGAATTCATTTTCTTAAATCCCAAAATGGGTGCAGTACCAGTACTCACCACTATCCAAAAGCCGGCATTTTAAAACAACACCAGATTTTACTTTTTGCAAAACTGAATAAATAAACCCAAAACAGGCCAAAGAAAGACTTACTGAGAGGTGGATACAATGTAAAGTTATATTCTGAAGTGACTTGAAGGTTTATAACAAGACTGGCTGAGCTGGGGATTTCAGCAGTTTAAGTAAATTTGGACTGAAAGACATTAAAAATCTCAAGGTTTAAGAGAAATGAGTGACCTACTTTGAGTGTCACATAGGTTGCAATTGTTTAAATGTCATAGTTTTGAACTTAGAATCAGCATTCTAGCTGCATATGTAAAAAAATTGTCTTGACTTAAACTGGGAAACAAAAAGTGACATTGTATCTGAAACCTGGCTTAAGGAACTGAATTCTGCCTGGCAACTACCCCCATCAGGAGTGAAACTTGAGTCACAGCTGTGTTCCCAGGCCTAGCTGCCCTTTTGCTGCTCACACCAAAAGGGATATGACACTTCCCTGATTGAATTACCTGGGCTCTGCAGGAAATTGAACAAAGCCCTGTCCTGACTCAGGCAAATGTTTTATTGGCGGGAGTCGTAAAACAGCTTCCTCTTGGCAGAAGCTGGGAGTGGCAGGGTCTCTGAGCTTGGCAGAAACTGGAAAGACTGGTTTCTGTACCATGTGACCTGAAAAGACACACCTCTATAGCCAGAATATGGTTTTAGAAAAAGATGAATAACTCATAGTACGGACTTGTGAAAATTGTATAAATGACACCATAATTCTTGTGATTTTTCTGCCCACATTTTAAGAGGTTTTTAGAACTGGTGGCATGTTCAGGGGGGTTTTAGCGGAAAAGAGGATATTACTCAAAATGTGTGCATGTGAAAAATCTGACACTTCATCAATTAATGTCCATACTCCTTGCGCACATGTGTGTAAATTTGGGGTAATGTCCGGAATTGCAAAATCAGTTAAAAAGTGCAAAATATTGCCATTTCTGAATGCAAGCTCCCAGGAAGAGCAGAGTTTGAACAGGGTATACCTCCTGTAATGCATGATGGGTGCATATGATTTTAAAACAATATGTACCTCTGCAAATATGTATTTGTTTCAAATCTAGATTTGTGTGTAAGTTGACAGGAGGAGTGGACTCTCTGCAAGCCATAAAATGACATCACGCTGACACACACTTCCTTCCCCAATCAAATGAGAAATGGAAGTTTGACCAATTAGAAGCTGAGAGAGAGGTAGGGTCTAGTGATGCTAGAACACACCCACATTCTAAACACATAAAAGCAGACAGACAGGACAGATAGGGACCTTGAAATCCATTTGCTGCGGGACGCTCTGCCGGGAAAATCCATACTTTACCTCCATCAATCTCCAGAGAAAGCTGTGCAGAAAGATCCAGACTTTAAATCCCTCAATCTTCAGAATCCAGAGAGAGAGCAGACCCAGATCACTGTGAAGTGCAGAGACCAGAGTCCCGTCTAAAACCTGACCAGATCCATGGCGAGGCCCATTTCACTCAAGAATATAGTGTGAGTACCTAGCAAAACTGTGCAGAACCAATCTCTTAGTTAAAATAATATAATTCAATCCTATTTTAATCTAAGTAGAACTGTCTCTTAACCGTCACCTGTCATTTGCAAAGCTGTCACCTGTCATTTTCTAGTTGCAAGCTGCACTTGTCTTTTTGAACTTTAAAATTTAAAATCTGAAAAACGACCTTTATTTAATCGCTCATATCTTCGTGACCGTTTGTGCTAGAGACTTGCAGTAACTTTCATCTGGAAGCTGAGATCCTAGGCTTTCCTAGGACTCCAAAACGATAGTGATAGTCCTTGTAGTTCCTCTGTAATCGCGCTAGACGCATCCGTGAATTTTGCCGCGATTTGAAAATTTCTCCACTTGCAAAAAGATAGCTGCTTTTGCTTTCCTCTGAAAAAAAATCATTTGCCTCATAAAAACTATCCCTGCATCACTGCTAGAGTGAGCCTGAACTAATATTAACTAGATACCACTCACCCTGAACCTCTGAAAGGGAATTAAAAGCATTTCCAGCATATTTCTCATCCATTGCTAGCACATTTAAAAGCATTTTGCCTGTGTTTTCAAAACTCCTATCTGTTTTCTTTAAGCGTGCTTGGGGGGGATTGAACTGAATTACATTGATTGCATTTCTGAGAACTGTGTGCTTTCCTCCCATTTCCTTGCATTGCATAAAGAGGGGGGGAGTGAATAGCCAGAGAAAAGTGATTACATTGTTTGGTTGAAATCATATTGAGTATTTTCTGTACTGCATTCATTGAATATTGCATCCACCTGAGCTTACATAAAGCATTCTGTACCACCTTCTTCTTTTGTTCCTATTCACCTGTGTGCTACCTTATCCATTTCATGTCAACTCCTTATTGATTATAGAGAAGCGTGTTGGTGCCAGATTCTCCGTTGTTAATCTTTATTATATCAGATTAAGTGTGCTATTCAATTATTAATTTATTATAAAGTGTGATATATATATCTATTGTTTAAATTATCAAATAAACCTTTTAACTTGCAAAACAGAACTACTTCTTGGCTCAGTGGGGTCAGGAGGATTCCAAGAGAGGGGTGTTATATAGGGGTAGTCATCCAGAACGCATGAACTGGACATAAAGATATATCAATAAGGGTTTTCATTCAGTATTATAGACTAGGCGTTGACTTAGCTGTAGTGTTGAATTGAATCCTCTTACAAATTGGGGGCTCGTGCCGGACGTCTGGGTTAGAATACCACTTGTGCAGCTTAATACAGTGTGCTAACTGACGGGATACATACATCCAGTCGGATCACCACGCTGCATTACGCTGTGAAGCATTCCTCAAAAGGACACTCCAAGAAAAGTTCTGTTCTGCAAAAATAAAATACTAACTTCTGTAAGTCAGGACAGAGACCAATCTCTAGAATGACGACCTTGGTAGATATGAAAATAGCCAGAGAGCACTTCTTACATAAACTATTTGTGAGAGGTGAATGGGCTGAGCAGGGCCAGGATGCCTGGTTGCAGGCCATCACGCAACAGGCCACTGAAACAGGGTCAGACTTATGGAGAGATCAGGGTCCATTACATGTGGCCCTGAGTGAACTATATATGGCTCCTAAAGCCAAAGATGAACACGACAAGATTGTTAGGATAGCGGCATATTTATATTTATATATGGGAGCCATACAGAATAAATGTGCTGAAGGCCATGATCTGGCAAAAAGGCAACAGATGGCGTTAGAGAAGGCCCAATCTGATCTGGACTCTTCTGAGCAAAGGCTGCACAGAAGCCAGGAGTCAGAAAATGAGACCAGACAGTACATCACTAAAATAAAGGAGGATATGGATGTGCTGCAAAAGGAAAAGTCAGAACAGGATACCAGATTTCTGGCCTTGCAGAAGGAACACCAAGAAGGTTTGGACTCCCTACTGCAAAGCCAGAAAAAGCTGGAGCAACAACTGGACTTCAACAGGGTATGTGCTGAGCAGGTAGTCACCCTGCAAGGCCACCTAGATAGGGAAAAGGCAGAAAGCAATAAACTGATTCTGAAAGACCTGGATACCCAGGCAGAGTTTGATGAAGAGCGCCGGAAAGCTGGTGCCCTTCAAAGGCAGAGGGACGACCTGGCAGCACAGATGCAGGATCTCAGTCAGGAAAGAGACACTTTAGGCCAGGAAGTCTGCCACTTAAAAAAGGAAATTGAAGAAAATCACCTGGCCCTCCAGGGGCTGGGTGACCTCCAAAAAGAAAACCAGAACTTGGTAGAGCACACCAGAAGGGTGGAAGATGCTCTGGCAAGAAAGGAGCAGGCCGGTAGGGATGGGACTCAGGAGGTAAACCTCCTGCAGCAAAGACTGGCCCAGTTCTCCAGGACCAACCAGGAAGCACAGAGGGAAAATGAGGCCCTCTGTCAACACAATGATAGGCTCCAACAACAGGTAGCGATGCAGGAGAGACTGATAGAGTCTAGTAAGGCCTTGACTGAGGAACTGAAAGCACAAATGCAGGCTCTTGCATTGCAACAGGGAGCAGGGGCGGATAGAGATGAGGTCCGCTGGGAAAGAGAGACTCCTGACCATAACCGCAGGAGCCCTAACATCAGGGGCCTTCATCTCCCCCAGTCCCTGGACTCTACCACCCCCATGTCCCCTGGCGCACATGAGCACAGGGCCACAGGGATGGCAGATTACTATCCAGCTAAGAGTATGGGGCTCATAGGCCAGTACCACTCAGGAATGGAGGGGTGGGCATCCGGGTATGGGCACCCAAGTACAGTACAGTTCAATGGGGAACCCCAGGAGAGTAGGCCCATTAAGGGCATCCTGAAAACCTCTGCCCAGTTAGGTCAGTGGAGGGGGTACCCATCAAATCCTGGCAGCAAGGAGGAATCTGAAGACTCCTCTGAACTGCGCAGGACACAGGAGACCAGGTCCCCACATTCTGCCAGCCATTCCCAGGCTCGCAGAATCCGGGAAAACCTGGAAGAACAGACGGGAACCTCTGGGAGCAGTGCCTCTGAGTCCGAGGACGAATGGACAAGGGTTACCCGAACCAAAAAGGCCAATAAGGCAAAAAGGGCCTTGCTTAAGGACCCCTTAAAGCAGATTAAGGCGATCAGGAGCATCATCACGCCTTACCATAAGAACGCTAAGTATTCTGTTTGGGAGCACTTAGAGTTGTTTGAACAAATGATGGAGACTTTCCATTTGAAGGACAGCCAAAGCTGTATTCAATATGTAAAGTGGACCTTCTCCCCGGAATACTCCAGTTTCTTTGCGGGGCTGGAGGACCAAAATCATTTAAGATGGTCCACCTATAAGGCGGCCATCTTGAAACATTTTTCTGTTCACAGAAATCCTCAAGAGGCTCGCAAGGCAGCCTACAATTTGCAATGTGGGGAGGATCAGGCCCCACAAGAATTTGTGCAGGAGTTAAAGCGTGCTTTTGCACAGACCACAAGAAGGGTGCGCACGGATAGCAGAGAATTTATAAATACGTTTTTCCATGCCTTGCCCAAATATATCATGACCCAGCTCGTGAGGGATTTTCACGAGAAAAGATCTTTAGACTGGGTCATTGAACAGGCTACCCGGATCTATGAGGTGCAGAAACCGATAGATATCAAAAGTAATGCCCAGAAAAACCCCAAAGCCAACAGCACCCCTGCTGCTGCCAAAGTGGCAGAGGTAAAGGTCACCCCCGTTTTGGATTTGGAGATGGGGGGGCCTAAAAACCTACCTGCACCTAATAATGCTAGGCCCAGGAGGTCCTCGGGTCAGTCACAGACAGGGAGCCAAGGAGGCAGCCCCACAAATGGGGTCCCTTGCTCTCCTGATTATGTAAGTCCCCGTTACAAGGGAAATCGACCCATCCTGGGTTATGTGTGGACTCCTCCAGCCCAAGGGGGGGGATCCAGCCAAGCACCTAACCCAGGGAACTTCCCTCCAAACTTCCCACAGGAGGGCAGAAATTTACCAAACCCTGGGCAGAACTTTTTCCCCAGATATCCACCCGACTTTCAGCCCCAAAACCATCCATCCTTCTTTCCCCAATTCCCTGAGCCCAGACCACTGAATCCGGGAGAGGGGAGGCCAAGGGTGGAGGGGTACTCAAATCTTCCCAACCCGGGGTATTACCAGAGGAGGGACAGCTACCCTTCCCGGGATCAGCCCAGGGGAGAAAACAGGGCCCCGTATCAGCCTGAGCGGGTTTCCCAGTTAGAGCGCCAGGTTCAAAACATGGCGCGGGATCTGGGTCACATACTGAGGGCTCAGCAGAACCCTCAGATGGGCGTGCCGGCGCAGAACGCACCCAACTCTGGACCTGGTGCTCCAGAACAATGACGGGGGCAGCACCCCGATAACTCACCGGTTCCCAGGGAGGAGGCACAAAGGGAAGGGGGGTGTAAAGCCTTGGAGGAAGCTTCCTTCCTCACTTGTAAACAGCCCCTGGAAACCCAGGAACCGGAAACAAAATCTCTTGCCCCTGAAAGTCTGCCTCCTAAGGAGCAGAGGGGGGGTAGGAGAAACAAAAGACCCAAACAGACTCAGTGTGAGGAGGAGGTACAGATCTTCCAATTTGAGGGAGAGGGATCCTCAGAGGATCCTGGGAAAAGGATCTTCTCCTTCAGAGAGGGGGGAACTCCTCCCAAAGAAAAATGGGTCCCTAGGGATGCAAATCCAGACTGGGGAGATGTGGAGACTGAGCTACCGCCGCCCACCATCTCATCCCAGAACCAACCGCAAGAAAATCCCCTGGTTCAAACCCATCCTGGTGACTGCCTCCAAAAAGGGGGGGGCGGCCCAGAACCGGAGCCAGGGGAACCCACAATGGCTCTGATCTCCAGTTGCCAAATTTTTCTTTCAGATTCCCAAGGCTCTCCACAGAATTCTGCCCAAATCTCTTCGCTAGCGATGTCCAAAACCAGAAAATTAGCCCACCAGTTGTCCAAAAATGTACATTATCTGTGCCCCCTTGAGGAGAAGGAGGGAAGATATTATGCCCCAGTACAAGTACAGGGGCAGGGTACAATTTTGGCACTGGTGGACACTGGATCTCAAGCTACCCTTCTGTCCAGAAGGGCCTTTGACGAACTGAATGCAGGAAGAGGAGGGAATTACAAAATTCCTCTCACCTCTCTTCCTGGGGACCTGGAAGCACCTAATTCCAAACATCTCCTGCCAAGCAGGTGTATGTTCAAAATCTCCATTGGCAACAAGAGCATAGTCCACAATTGTTGGGTCGTGCGAGACGTCCCTGCCGCCTTTTACTTAGGCAGTGACATTCTCAATCGCTTTGCCATTAGTTTGGACCTAATAAACTTCAAAGCTTGGTCCCGATTAGCGGATAATCCCATGGGCTTTGATGATCCAGAAAAAGCATTTAGGTCAGCCCAATTGCTACCTTATGCAGTTGAAATTCAGATTAAAGAGGAAGTCACCATCCCAGAAAGGACCCGACAATTCTCCCTGGAAGTGAAAGTTAAAAGAGGACAACATTTGCAAAACCCTGATGCTTACATACATCTAAACGCTTCTCTCCAACAGCAAGGGTTAGGGGTAAACCCAACACCATTAGTCAACATAGAACATGACACCATTCCAATAGAGGTGGATAACAGCGACTTAAAGAGTATTACTCTAGCCGCAGGCACCATTATTGGAATGGCGGTTGATGACCGACATTTTTCCATAGATTTAGGTAATGAACTGTTAGGGCCAATCCCCAAGGACTGCTTTGACAGTGACAGTGATGACAATACAACACCAGACAGGATTTTTACCCGGCATGGGGGGAACTTCCTGGTGTACACTTCTTGCCCTTATGGTAAGGAAGATGTGACTTGTGACTTCAGGAGGGATGAGGTGATTTTCCAGGTCCATGAGGGCTGCCTTTCCCACCTGAAGCCTCCAGTCCAAATCAGCACTCTGACCAGGGACTTCTCCACCCAGCTGGAGGAGGCCGCTGAAATAGCCAAACCAGAAGTCTTTCCAGGCTTCAGGCAGATGGTGGAAGAGAGAGTCAACCTAGCTGATGCCTGTGTGACTCTGGAACAAAAGCAAAAGTTGAAACAAGTTTTCTTGGATTTCCAAGATCTCTTTGCGGTAGACTCGTATGACTGTGGTCGCACCGACATCCACACCACAACAATCCCCACGGACCCTGGCATCACTCCTGTGTTTGTGAAGCAATATCGCTTGCCTCTCGCATCAATGGAGTCCCTCACTGAAATAATCAAGAACCTTGAGTCCCGGGGAATAATCTGTCCAGTCCACAGCACCTTCAATAATCCAGTGCTTGGAATATTGAAGCCAAACGGCCAGTGGAGACTCTGCGCCGACCTCAGGGAGCTCAACAAACGGGTCCATACTTCCCGATGGCCTCTGCCCTACATTGACCAAGGGCTGGCCCAGATTCAGGGGTCACAGGTATTCACTGCAATAGACCTGACCAATGGATACTGGACCGTGCCTGTCAGCAGGGAGGACCAATACAAACTGGCTTTTACCTTTGGGGGCCAGCAGTACACATGGACCCGGACTCCCTTCGGATACCTCAACTCCGGCAATGAATTCAACATTTTCCTATATAAGGCCATGCCCGACCTGGGTGCGAGGGGTAACCTGGCTTATGTAGATGATGTCCTCATCAAAAGTTCATCTGTGGAGGAACACATAGCGGAGATCCGTTATGTTCTGACACAGTTGAGGGCAGCCGGAGCAAAACTTTCCTTTCAGAAAGCACAGTGGTGTAGAACCCGTGTTAATTTCTTGGGGCATGAGATTACTCCTCAGGGTCTCTGTCCCCAGGAAAAGAAAGTGGAAGCACTTCAGAAACTGAAAGACCCCACAACTCTGCGAGAACTAAGGAGCTTCCTTGGACTGACTAATTACAGCAGGAAGTTCATTGAGGGCTACGCAGAGATCACCAGACCCCTGATTCATCTCCTGAGGGGGGGGTCAAGTGGGAATGGGGTCCAGAACAATCCGAGGCAGTAAAACAACTCAAAAGAAGTCTCTCACAAGCGCCTTGCCTAGCTTACCCTGTCAGAAACAAGGAGTTCTTCCTGGAGACAGGGTTCTCTAATACGTGCTTGACGGCAGTATTATACCAAAAGCATGACAAGGTCAATAAAGTAATCTCCTATGCGAGCAAAACTTTATCCTCTGTGGAGGAAAAATTCAACGATTGTGAGAAGGCACTCCTGGCAACGGTGTGGGCATTGAAGAATTACCGCCCGTTTATCCAGGGGGAACACATCATAGTGGAGACTCCCCACGAGCCTCTGAAATATCTCCAAAGTGACAGAATCCGGGCCGGAAATGTGAGTAATTCCCGAATTACCTCCTGGATTCTGTCAATGCAAGGCTTTCCTGTGGAGGTCAGATATGGCCAAAACAAGAAGAGTCCCCTCGCGCAAGGTCTGGCTGACTTGCATGATTGTGCCAGAGAAAACTGTCTCGAGGACGAAAGTCTAAAAATCAAGGACAACACGGAGGCATACCTTAATTCCCCACACAAAGTATTTGAAGAGGACAAGTGTGAGGGAATGCCCACTGTCTATGTGGATGGATGCTCTTACCATGTTGACAACGACGGGGAGAAAGAACTGGTGGCTGGCGTAGGGAATGCATGGGTGAATGAGTCCCCAGAACCCTCCGCTGGATACAAAATTGGTCCCCGAAGTAGTCAGGTGGCAGAATTGATGGCTGTGCATCAAGCCATCCTCACTGCTGTCCAGCATCAACTCAACGAACTGGTCATAATCACAGATTCGGATTATGTACGGAACGTGGAGCACCTGGTTAATTGGAAAACCAGAGGCATGTTATGTGCTAACAACAAACCCTTGAAACATGGGAAGTTGATCCAAAACATTGATGATCTGGTCACCTCGAATGAGATGACCATCTATTGGAAAAAGATCAAGGGTCATTCCAAAGTAGAGGGACCAGACAAAACTGGAAATGACTTAGCTGATCAGCTGGCCAAAACCGGGGCCATCCAAGGGGATCTAATTGAGATTGAGTGCCTGTTGGGGGAAATCCAGGTCACTGCTATCACTAGGTCCCAGACAAATGCTCACAACGACCTTTCAATTGCAAAATGGAGTAAGGAGACCCCTGATGCTGATTTGATTACCGCTCAGAAGGGGGATCCAATAATTGGTAAATTTTACCAACACCTTGAGGACCCTGAGAACTTTCCCCTGACGGACACCGATTACATTGGGAAAGAGGACCTAAGAGTGTTGATGAAATGTCCAAAAATGTTCCGGATCCAAGACGGTTTGTTGGTAAGGAAATCCAAAGCTGGCCACGATCAGTGGGTGGTTCCTACCTCATTCCGAAGCCTGATGTTAAGTCACGCCCATGATGCGGCCACCGCCGGTCATAGGGGGTTTCACACAACATTGGAAATCTTAAGAGAGGTTGCATACTGGCCACACATGGGGCAGGACCTCGACCAATATTTGAAGGGGTGTCTTGTGTGTGCACAATTTCAGCCATCATCCCTCACGCACCGCGCGCCTCTCCAAAAGCGGGGGATGACACTGCCATGGTCAGATTTACAAATCGACTTTGTAGGCCCCGTGATTCGCTCTGCTAGGGGGAATAAGTACATGTTGACCGTCACATGCTTGTTTACCAAGTGGGTGGAATGTCTCCCAGCCCCAAATTGCAAGGCAGAAACTGCAGCTGCCTTGATGATTAACCACATCTTTTCCCGTTTTGGTCTACCTCAAAGGATTGAGTCAGACAGAGGTAGCCACTTCACCAGTGAAGTAATGACAAAGATGTGGGAGATATTGGGGGTCAAGAGAAAGCTGCATATTGCTTATAGACCAGCTTCTTCTGGGGCAGTAGAGAGATATAACCGGACAATTGTGAGCATATTAAAGAAGTTTGTGGCAGATTCTGGGCCAAGTTGGGATATCCGATTACCTCTGGTCCTAATGGCCATCAGATCTACCCCTTCATCTGCAACCAAAATGTCACCATTTGAGTTGATGACTGGACGCAAGATGGTGCTTCCTCAGCATTTGCTCTACAGGACCCAAGAGCAGACACTGATAAATGCCTCCACTACTCATGAGTATGTGGAGAATTTAAGGAAACACCTCCAACATGCTTTTGCTTACGCTCAGCGGAATCTAGAAAGATCGGCTGATAGCATGAAGACCCACTATGACCTGAAGACTTCCAGGAAGGAATATCAGGTGGGGGACCGGGTCTATCTATACAACTTCCAAAGGAACCAGGCAAAGCAGCACAAATTTTTGCCTACATGGAAGGGACCCTTTGAGATCATCGACAAGATCTCCCCTGTGGCCTACAAAATCCACATCCCCAAAGGTCCTTTGGCAGCGGGGGAAGACAAGTGGGTCCACATAAACCAGTTGAAATGTTGCCATCCCAGGCACACTCTGCAACAACTGGAGGAATCCTCTGGAATCCTAGCGGGTACTGTCTCCGACTAATTCAGTTCCAATCATAAAACATACCACATCTAGTCTCTAAAATATTGTGATTTGCATGAAACTGTCTTTTAGTTATACTGTTTTTTTTTTCAAAATAAGAATGTAATGTTTCGTGATGATGAAATGCATATGCTGCCCCACTATCTCAACAGTGGTGGAAAAACGTCTATGAGTAGGTATTGCCGCTCTTCCTTTGTCGTCCTAGGAGAAAGAAGACCTTGAGACTGGCCAAGGAGGATGACCCAGGGACCGGGAACGAAGATCCAATGGGCCCAGGGTACCGCCCAATCTTCCCATCAGGACCGGCGAGGAGAACCGATCGATCCGACCGGATGGAGAAAAAGATGCTGAACTGTGCCATCTATTGGAAGAAGATGAGGAAACATCCCAGATCTTGCGAGTCCCATCAGTGAAACCGAATGGCCATCGCAAGAGGGGGGCTTGTGGGATGTATTTACCCATGCATCCGAGCACTACCTCAAAACTGTGCAGTACTGACATGGAAAACATCATGATGGCCAGAGCTTCCCAGAAAATGCACAGGGAAATGCATGAAGAATAGGCTGCCACTCATTTTTGCCGATGTTATGGGCACAGAAGGACACTGCCTAAAACCACCATTGGACTACCCACACAGTAGTCTGAAACCATTGGGAATGGCAATGCTGATTGCCAAAAGCAAACCCATAACTGTTGGGAATTCATTTTCTTAAATCCCAAAAATGGGTGCAGTACCAGTACTCACCACTATCCAAAAGCCGGCATTTTAAAACAACACCAGATTTTACTTTTTGCAAAACTGAATAAATAAACCCAAAACAGGCCAAAGAAAGACTTACTGAGAGGTGGATACAATGTAAAGTTATATTCTGAAGTGACTTGAAGGTTTATAACAAGACTGGCTGAGCTGGGGATTTCAGCAGTTTAAGTAAATTTGGACTGAAAGACATTAAAAATCTCAAGGTTTAAGAGAAATGAGTGACCTACTTTGAGTGTCACATAGGTTGCAATTGTTTAAATGTCATAGTTTTGAACTTAGAATCAGCATTCTAGCTGCATATGTAAAAAAATTGTCTTGACTTAAACTGGGAAACAAAAAGTGACATTTTATCTGAAACCTGGCTTAAGGAACTGAATTCTGCCTGGCAACTACCCCCATCAGGAGTGAAACTTGAGTCACAGCTGTGTTCCCAGGCCTAGCTGCCCTTTTGCTGCTCACACCAAAAGGGATATGACACTTCCCTGATTGAATTACCTGGGATCTGCAGGAAATTGAACAAAGCCCTGTCCTGACTCAGGCAAATGTTTTATTGGCGGGAGTCGTAAAACAGCTTCCTCTTGGCAGAAGCTGGGAGTGGCAGGGTCTCTGAGCTTGGCAGAAACTGGAAAGACTGGTTTCTGTACCATGTGACCTGAAAAGACACACCTCTATAGCCAGAATATGGTTTTAGAAAAAGATGAATAACTCATAGTACGGACTTGTGAAAATTGTATAAATGACACCATAATTCTTGTGATTTTTCTGCCCACATTTTTAAGAGGTTTTTAGAACCGGTGGCATGTTCAGGGGGGTTTTAGCGGAAAAGAGGATATTACTCAAAATGTGTGCATGTGAAAAATCTGACACTTCATCAATTAATGTCCATACTCCTTGCGCACATGTGTATAAATTTGGGGTAATGTCCAGAATTGCAAAATCAGTTAAAAAGTGCAAAATATTGCCATTTCTGAATGCAAGCTTCCAGGAAGAGCAGAGTTTGAACAGGGTATACCTCCTGTAATGCATGATGGGTGCATATGATTTTAAAACAATATGTACCTCTGTAAATATGTATTTGTTTCAAATCTAGATTTGTGTGTAAGTTGACAGGAGGAGTGGACTCTCTGCAAGCCATAAAATGACATCACGCTGACACACACTTCCTTCCCCAATCAAATGAGAAATGGAAGTTTGACCAATTAGAAGCTGAGAGAGAGGTAGGGTCTAGTGATGCTAGAACACACCCACATTCTAAACACATAAAAGCAGACAGACAGGACAGATAGGGACCTTGAAATCCATTTGCTGCGGGACGCTCTGCCGGGAAAATCCATACTTTACCTCCATCAATCTCCAGAGAAAGCTGTGCAGAAAGATCCAGACTTTAAATCCCTCAATCTTCAGAATCCAGAGAGAGAGCAGACCCAGATCACTGTGAAGTGCAGAGACCAGAGTCCCGTCTAAAACCTGACCAGATCCATGGCGAGGCCCATTTCACTCAAGAATATAGTGTGAGTACCTAGCAAAACTGTGCAGAACCAATCTCTTAGTTAAAATAATATAATTCAATCCTATTTTAATCTAAGTAGAACTGTCTCTTAACCGTCACCTGTCATTTGCAAGGCTGTCACCTGTCATTTTCTAGTTGCAAGCTGCACTTGTCTTTTTGAACTTTAAAATTTCAAATCTGAAAAACGACCTTTATTTAATCGCTCATATCTTCGTGACCGTTTGTGCTAGAGACTTGCAGTAACTTTCATCTGGAAGCTGAGATCCTAGGCTTTCCTAGGACCCCAAAACGATAGTGATATTCCTTGTAGTTCCTCTGTAATCGCGCTAGACGCATCCGTGAATTTTGCCGCGATTTGAAAATTTCTCCACTTGCAAAAAGATAGCTGCTTTTGCTTTCCTCTGAAAAAAAATCGTTTGCCTCATAAAAACTATCCCTGCATCACTGCTAGAGTGAGCCTGAACTAATTTTAACTAGATACCACTCACCCTGAACCTCTGAAAGGGAATTAAAAGCATTTCCAGCATATTTCTCATCCATTGCTAGCACATTTAAAAGCATTTTGCCTGTGTTTTCAAAACTCCTATCTGTTTTCTTTAAGCGTGCTTGGGGGGGATTGAACTGAATTACATTGATTGCATTTCTGAGAACTGTGTGCTTTCCTCCCATTTCCTTGCATTGCATAAAGAGGGGGGGAGTGAATAGCCAGAGAAAAGTGATTACATTGTTTGGTTGAAATCATATTGAGTATTTTCTGTACTGCATTCATTGAATATTGCATCCACCTGAGCTTACATAAAGCATTCTGTACCACCTTCTTCTTTTGTTCCTATTCACCTGTGTGCTACCTTATCCATTTCATGTCAACTCCTTATTGATTATAGAGAAGCGTGTTGGTGCCAGATTCTCCGTTGTTAATCTTTATCATATCAGATTAAGTGTGCTATTCAATTATTAATTTATTATAAAGTGTGATATATATATCTATTGTTTAAATTATCAAATAAACCTTTTAACTTGCAAAACAGAACTACTTCTTGGCTCAGTGGGGTCAGGAGGATTCCAAGAGAGGGGTGTTATATAGGGGTAGTCATCCAGAACGCATGAACTGGACATAAAGATATATTAATAAGGGTTTTCATTCAGTATTATAGACTAGGCGTTGACTTAGCTGTAGTGTTGAATTGAATCCTCTTACAAATTGGGGGCTCGTGCCGGACGTCTGGGTTAGAATACCACTTGTGCAGCTTAATACAGTGTGCTAACTGACGGGATACATACATCCAGTCGGATCACCACGCTGCATTACGCTGTGAAGCATTCCTCAAAAGGGACACTCCAAGAAAAGTTCTGTTCTGCAAAAATAAAATACTAACTTCTGTAAGTCAGGACAGAGACCAATCTCTAGAATGACGACCTTGGTAGATATGAAAATAGCCAGAGAGCACTTCTTACATAAACTATTTGTGAGAGGTGAATGGGCTGAGCAGGGCCAGGATGCCTGGTTGCAGGCCATCACGCGACAGGCCACTGAAACAGGGTCAGACTTATGGAGAGATCAGGGTCCATTACATGTGGCCCTGAGTGAACTATATATGGCTCCTAAAGCTAAAGATGAACACGACAAGATTGTTAGGATAGCGGCATATTTATATTTATATATGGGAGCCATACAGAATAAATGTGCTGAAGGCCATGATCTGGCAAAAAGGCAACAAATGGCGTTAGAGAAGGCCCAATCTGATCTGGACTCTTCTGAGCAAAGGCTGCACAGAAGCCAGGAGTCAGAAAATGAGACCAGACAGTACATCACTAAAATAAAGGAGGATATGGATGTGCTGCAAAAGGAAAAGTCAGAACAGGATACCAGATTTCTGGCCTTGCAGAAGGAACACCAAGAAGGTTTGGACTCCCTACTGCAAAGCCAGAAAAAGCTGGAGCAACAACTGGACTTCAACAGGGTATGTGCTGAGCAGGTAGTCACCCTGCAAGGCCACCTAGATAGGGAAAAGGCAGAAAGCAATAAACTGATTCTGAAAGACCTGGATACCCAGGCAGAGTTTGATGAAGAGCGCCGGAAAGCTGGTGCCCTTCAAAGGCAGAGGGACGACCTGGCAGCACAGATGCAGGATCTCAGTCAGGAAAGAGACACTTTAGGCCAGGAAGTCTGCCACTTAAAAAAGGAAATTGAAGAAAATCACCTGGCCCTCCAGGGGCTGGGTGACCTCCAAAAAGAAAACCAGAACTTGGTAGAGCACACCAGAAGGGTGGAAGATGTTCTGGCAAGAAAGGAGCAGGCCGGTAGGGATGGGACTCAGGAGGTAAACCTCCTGCAGCAAAGACTGGCCCAGTTCTCCAGGACCAACCAGGAAGCACAGAGGGAAAATGAGGCCCTCTGTCAACACAATGATAGGCTCCAACAACAGGTAGCGATGCAGGAGAGACTGATAGAGTCTAGTAAGGCCTTGACTGAGGAACTGAAAGCACAAATGCAGGCTCTTGCATTGCAACAGGGAGCAGGGGCGGATAGAGATGAGGTCCGCTGGGAAAGAGAGACTCCTGACCATAACCGCAGGAGCCCTAACATCAGGGGCCTTCATCTCCCCCAGTCCCTGGACTCTACCACCCCCATGTCCCCTGGCGCACATGAGCACAGGGCCACAGGGATGGCAGATTACTATCCAGCTAAGAGTATGGGGCTCATAGGCCAGTACCACTCAGGAATGGAGGGGTGGGCATCCGGGTATGGGCACCCAAGTACAGTACAGTTCAATGGGGAACCCCAGGAGAGTAGGCCCATTAAGGGCATCCTGAAAACCTCTGCCCAGTTAGGTCAGTGGAGGGGGTACCCATCAAATCCTGGCAGCAAGGAGGAATCTGAAGACTCCTCTGAACTGCGCAGGACACAGGAGACCAGGTCCCCACATTCTGCCAGCCATTCCCAGGCTCGCAGAATCCGGGAAAACCTGGAAGAACAGACGGGAACCTCTGGGAGCAGTGCCTCTGAGTCCGAGGACGAATGGACAAGGGTTACCCGAACCAAAAAGGCCAATAAGGCAAAAAGGGCCTTGCTTACGGACCCCTTAAAGCAGATTAAGGCGATCAGGAGCATCATCACGCCTTACCATAAGAACGCTAAGTATTCTGTTTGGGAGCACTTAGAGTTGTTTGAACAAATGATGGAGACTTTCCATTTGAAGGACAGCCAAAGCTGTATTCAATATGTAAAGTGGACCTTCTCGCCGGAATACTCCAGTTTCTTTGCGGGGCTGGAGGACCAAAATCATTTAAGATGGTCCACCTATAAGGCGGCCATCTTGAAACATTTTTCTGTTCACAGAAATCCTCAAGAGGCTCGCAAGGCAGCCTACAATTTGCAATGTGGGGAGGATCAGGCCCCACAAGAATTTGTGCAGGAGTTAAAGCGTGCTTTTGCACAGACCACAAGAAGGGTGCGCACGGATAGCAGAGAATTTATAAATACGTTTTCCATGCCTTGCCCAAATATATCATGACCCAGCTCGTGAGGGATTTTCACGAGAAAAGATCTTTAGACTGGGTCATTGAACAGGCTACCCGGATCTATGAGGTGCAGAAACCGATAGATAGCAAAAGTAATGCCCAGAAAAACCCCAAAGCCAACAGCACCCCTGCTGCTGCCAAGGTGGCAGAGGTAAAGGTCACCCCCGTTTTGGATTTGGAGATGGGGGGGCCTAAAAACCTACCTGCACCTAATAATGCTAGGCCCAGGAGGTCCTCGGGTCAGTCACAGACAGGGAGCCAAGGAGGCAGCCCCACAAATGGGGTCCCTCGCTCTCCTGATTATGTAAGTCCCCGTTACAAGGGAAATCGACCCATCCTGGGTTATGTGTGGACTCCTCCAGCCCAAGGGGGGGGATCCAGCCAAGCACCTAACCCAGGGAACTTCCCTCCAAACTTCCCACAGGAGGGCAGAAATTTACCAAACCCTGGGCAGAACTTTTTCCCCAGATATCCACCCGACTTTCAGCCCCAAAACCATCCATCCTTCTTTCCCCAATTCCCTGAGCCCAGACCACTGAATCCGGGAGAGGGGAGGCCAAGGGTGGAGGGGTACCCAAATCTTCCCAACCCGGGGTATTACCAGAGGAGGGACAGCTACCCTTCCCGGGATCAGCCCAGGGGAGAAAACAGGGCCCCGTATCAGCCTGAGCGGGTTTCCCAGTTAGAGCGCCAGGTTCAAAACATGGCGCGGGATCTGGGTCACATACTGAGGGCTCAGCAGAACCCTCAGATGGGCGTGCCGGCGCAGAACGCACCCAACTCTGGACCTGGTGCTCCAGAACAATGACGGGGGCAGCACCCCGATAACTCACCGGTTCCCAGGGAGGAGGCACAAAGGGAAGGGGGGTGTAAAGCCTTGGAGGAAGCTTCCTTCCTCACTTGTAAACAGCCCCTGGAAACCCAGGAACCGGAAACAAAATCTCTTGCCCCTGAAAGTCTGCCTCCTAAGGAGCAGAGGGGGGGTAGGAGAAACAAAAGACCCAAACAGACTCAGTTTGAGGAGGAGGTACAGATCTTCCAATTTGAGGGAGAGGGATCCTCAGAGGATCCTGGGAAAAGGATCTTCTCCTTCAGAGAGGGGGGAACTCCTCCCAAAGAAAAATGGGTCCCTAGGGATGCAAATCCAGACTGGGGAGATGTGGAGACTGAGCTACCGCCGCCCACCATCTCATCCCAGAACCAACCGCAAGAAAATCCCCTGGTTCAAACCCATCCTGGTGACTGCCTCCAAAAAGGGGGGGGCGGCCCAGAACCGGAGCCAGGGGAACCCACAATGGCTCTGATCTCCAGTTGCCAAATTTTTCTTTCAGATTCCCAAGGCTCTCCACAGAATTCTGCCCAAATCTCTTCGCTAGCGATGTCCAAAACCAGAAAATTAGCCCACCAGTTGTCCAAAAATGTACATTATCTGTGCCCCCTTGAGGAGAAGGAGGGAAGATATTATGCACCAGTACAAGTACAGGGGCAGGGTACAATTTTGGCACTGGTGGACACTGGATCTCAAGCTACCCTTCTGTCCAGAAGGGCCTTTGACGAACTGAATGCAGGAAGGGGAGAGAATTACCAAATTCCTCTCACCTCTCTTCCTGGGCAACTCCAGAACTTTGACGGGAAGGAAATTCCCGTCGAGGGGACGGCAGATTTGGACATTAAAATTGGGCGACATAAGTTGAAACACCCGGTCATAGTTGTGACCCCAGAGGGCACCCCTTGTTTACTAGGGAATGACCTCCTGAGAAGGTTGTCACCCCTAATAGATTGTGTAAACAAGGTCCTCTGGACCCAGACTAGCCGACCAATAAAATTAAAACAGAGTGTCAACCATGTTAGTTTAAACGGCACCTGCCACATGGTTGAACAAAAATCTGACCAAGTAGAATTTCACTTCCAGAATAGCCAAATTCCAGACGTGACAGTAATAGCAGTAGGACAACAGACTGGTGATGGGGGGTCCTCTCTATTTCTGAAAATCAACCTTCCTTCCAGTTTAAGGTGGTATTCCACACTGGAAGGAAACACTCTGAAATTCTATACTAATCCACAATCAGAAACTACCACTTCTATAGTCCAGGAAGATGTGAAATCAGCTCAGAGCCTGGCTGATATTCAGCAAATTGGAGAGCAGTTGTTCATCCCTGTCCAGTTAAATGATGGGAAGGACTCTGTTCTCGCTCGAGTGTGTGTGAACAACGGTAAGAGCTTCATCAGCGAAGCCATGTTCCGCCAACTCCCAAACGATCCAGCCATTCCCACCTTCAAACTGATAGACAAATGGGAAATGGACCTGGAAGCACCTAATTCCAAACATCTCCTGCCAAGCAGGTGTATGCTCAAAATCTCCATTGGCAACAAGAGCATAGTCCACAATTGTTGGGTCGTGCGAGACGTCCCTGCCGCCTTTTACTTAGGCAGTGACATTCTCAATCGCTTTGCCATTAGTTTGGACCTAATAAACTTCAAAGCTTGGTCCCGATTAGCGGATAATCCCATGGGCTTTGATGATCCAGAAAAAGCATTTAGGTCAGCCCAATTGCTACCTTATGCAGTTGAAATTCAGATTAAAGAGGAAGTCACCATCCCAGAAAGGACCCGACAATTCTCCCTGGAAGTGAAAGTTAAAAGAGGACAACATTTGCAAAACCCTGATGCTTACATACATCTAAACGCTTCTCTCCAACAGCAAGGGTTAGGGGTAAACCCAACACCATTAGTCAACATAGAACATGACACCATTCCAATAGAGGTGGATAACAGCGACTTAAAGAGTATTACTCTAGCCGCAGGCACCATTATTGGAATGGCGGTTGATGACCGACATTTTTCCATAGATTTAGGTAATGAACTGTTAGGGCCAATCCCCAAGGACTGCTTTGACAGTGACAGTGATGACAATACAACACCAGACAGGATTTTTACCCGGCATGGGGGGAACTTCCTGGTGTACACTTCTTGCCCTTATGGTAAGGAAGATGTGACTTGTGACTTCAGGAGGGATGAGGTGATTTTCCAGGTCCATGAGGGCTGCCTTTCCCACCTGAAGCCTCCAGTCCAAATCAGCACTCTGACCAGGGACTTCTCCACCCAGCTGGAGGAGGCCGCTGAAATAGCCAAACCAGAAGTCTTTCCAGGCTTCAGGCAGATGGTGGAAGAGAGAGTCAACCTAGCTGATGCCTGTGTGACTCTGGAACAAAAGCAAAAGTTGAAACAAGTTTTCTTGGATTTCCAAGATCTCTTTGCGGTAGACTCGTATGACTGTGGTCGCACCAACATCCACACCACAACAATCCCCACGGACCCTGGCATCACTCCTGTGTTTGTGAAGCAATATCGCTTGCCTCTCGCATCAATGGAGTCCCTCACTGAAATAATCAAGAACCTTGAGTCCCGGGGAATAATCCGTCCAGTCCACAGCACCTTCAATAATCCAGTGCTTGGAATATTGAAGCCAAACGGCCAGTGGAGACTCTGCGCCGACCTCAGGGAGCTCAACAAACGGGTCCATACTTCCCGATGGCCTCTGCCCTACATTGACCAAGGGCTGGCCCAGATTCAGGGGTCACAGGTATTCACTGCAATAGACCTGACCAATGGATACTGGACCGTGCCTGTCAGCAGGGAGGACCAATACAAACTGGCTTTTACCTTTGGGGGCCAGCAGTACACATGGACCCGGACTCCCTTCGGATACCTCAACTCCGGCAATGAATTCAACATTTTCCTACATAAGGCCATGCCCGACCTGGGTGCGAGGGGTAACCTGGCTTATGTAGATGATGTCCTCATCAAAAGTTCATCTGTGGAGGAACACATAGCGGAGATCCGTTATGTTCTGACACAGTTGAGGGCAGCCGGAGCAAAACTTTCCTTTCAGAAAGCACAATGGTGTAGAACCCGTGTTAATTTCTTGGGGCATGAGATTACTCCTCAGGGTCTCTGTCCCCATGAAAAGAAAGTGGAAGCACTTCAGAAACTGAAAGACCCCACAACTCTGCGAGAACTAAGGAGCCTCCTTGGACTGACTAATTACAGCAGGAAGTTCATTGAGGGCTACGCAGAGATCACCAGACCCCTGATTCATCTCCTGAAGGGGGGGGTCAAGTGGGAATGGGGTCCAGAACAATCCGAGGCAGTAAAACAACTCAAAAGAAGTCTCTCACAAGCGCCTTGCCTAGCTTACCCTGTCAGAAACAAGGAGTTCTTCCTGGAGACAGGGTTCTCTAATACGTGCTTGACGGCAGTATTATACCAAAAGCATGACAAGGTCAATAAAGTAATCTCCTATGCGAGCAAAACTTTATCCTCTGTGGAGGAAAAATTCAACGATTGTGAGAAGGCACTCCTGGCAACGGTGTGGGCATTGAAGAATTACCGCCCGTTTATCCAGGGGGAACACATCATAGTGGAGACTCCCCACGAGCCTCTGCAATATCTCCAAAGTGACAGAATCCGGGCCGGAAATGTGAGTAATTCCCGAATTACCTCCTGGATTCTGTCAATGCAAGGCTTTCCTGTGGAGGTCAGATATGGCCAAAACAAGAAGAGTCCCCTCGCGCAAGGTCTGGCTGACTTGCATGATTGTGCCAGAGAAAACTGTCTCGAGGACGAAAGTCTAAAAATCAAGGACAACACGGAGGCATACCTTAATTCCCCACACAAAGTATTTGAAGAGGACAAGTGTGAGGGAATGCCCACTGTCTATGTGGATGGATGCTCTTACCATGTTGACAACGACGGGGAGAAAGAACTGGTGGCTGGCGTAGGGAATGCATGGGTGAATGAGTCCCCAGAACCCTCCGCTGGATACAAAATTGGTCCCCGAAGTAGTCAGGTGGCAGAATTGATGGCTGTGCATCAAGCCATCCTCACTGCTGTCCAGCATCAACTCCACGAACTGGTCATAATCACAGATTCGGATTATGTACGGAACGTGGAGCACCTGGTTAATTGGAAAACCAGAGGCATGTTATGTGCTAACAACAAACCCTTGAAACATGGGAAGTTGATCCAAAACATTGATGATCTGGTCACCTCGAATGAGATGACCATCTATTGGAAAAAGATCAAGGGTCATTCCAAAGTAGAGGGACCAGACAAAACTGGAAATGACTTAGCTGATCAGCTGGCCAAAACCGGGGCCATCCAAGGGGATCTAATTGAGATTGAGTCCCTGTTGGGGGAAATCCAGGTCACTGCTATCACTAGGTCCCAGACAAATGCTCACAACGACCTTTCAATTGCACAATGGAGTAAGGAGACCCCTGATGCTGATTTGATTACCGCTCAGAAGGGGGATCCAATAATTGGTAAATTTTACCAACACCTTGAGGACCCTGAGAACTTTCCCCTGACGGACACCGATTACATTGGGAAAGAGGACCTAAGAGTGTTGATGAAATGTCCAAAAATGTTCCGGATCCAAGACGGTTTGTTGGTAAGGAAATCCAAAGCTGGCCACGATCAGTGGGTGGTTCCTACCT